>NC_069502.1:1107637984-1107802984 GCF_027579735.1 Bombina bombina | reverse complement strand
TTTACTGAGATAACACAACTCAAGAGTTCAATTCCATAAAAATTAGTGCAAAAACAGAGATTTTTGGCATCTAAAATGCTTTTTTCATACCTTTTATAAAAATGAAACCTTTCTGTAACGAGGAGGAATTGTCTTTCTGCTTTCAAAAAGAACTGCCGTGCTCTGGATATTCCGGGCTTGTCAGTGTATTCACAGATGTGAGCAAAGCTCAGCTCTTCCTTCTTAAAATAATTTCGAATTCTCACATAGTCAAAATACGAAGGAATGTAGATAAGTGTATGTGACATGATTGCATCTCGGTACTGAGGCAATATCTTGTTGATGAAGAAGTCAAATCTGGTTGATTGATGAAGACACGGTTACGTTCGATCATATAGACATAATAATGCGTTTTAACATTAGCAAAACAATATACCAAGTACTAAATGTATTCCAAACAATCATACTTTAACCCGCACACAGATAATTCCCTAGAGGATACAACAACTGATTGTGAGATGGCTCTACAACAAAATCATTTTATCCTAGAATAGGTCTCAAAATTCTAATACCCATATGCTTAACAGTGGTAGAGTACTCTTCAAACTACTAAAGAATTGTATTGAATTAAATTAATGTATTGTTCATTACTTGGTCAGGTTCTTTCCAAGGTTTCTTATACAATCACTGTGAATTATAGTAGTTGATAAGACCACTTAAAGTGAGAATATTTTTTTTATTTATTTCTGCCAGTGAGCAAATAATGTATGAGTTTTATATAAACATGCAGTCCCTGTTACTTTCAAAATCAATTTAAAGGGAATGAACAACCTTTTTTTATTTAAAAAAAACCCACAACATTTCAACATGTTAAATAATGTTGTTTCATATATAAAATACAAATGTTTTTAGTTTAATGTCCCTTTAATTTGGTGACACTGACTAACTTTTCTTTTGGCATTTGCACAGTTTTCTTTGTGTGTCTAATTTCAAGCAATAATGCATATCAAATACTAAATCAACGTGAATGGCTAAACCTGCAGGTAAAGCAAACCTGCTCATTTTATCTCCGTCTAAACACACAGCCTAGTAGTTAAGTATTGAAATACTAATTATGGCTGGGGGGGGGGGGGGGGGGATCAGAGATAAACAGTTCTCTCTCTCTCTTACACCACAAGGGAGGTTAATTAGTGCTTTGTCTCTTGTTTACATATCTTTTCTATAGTTAATACATCTGTATTCATACTTTCTGTATAGGTGCTGATTTATTTGGAAAGCAGCTATTTCAAATAACAAAATAAAAGGTAAACAAGCTATTTTCAAATAAATATAGTGTAACGAGTAAAATAAACCATTGGTAACACATTAAAGGGGAGAAAATGTTAGTGTACAAAGTCCCTTTAATTCTGTTGAAATGTCTGGATGTTTATGCAGGCAACGACAATAACTCCAATACCAGTTGGAACCTCTGGGAAATTCAACCATTACTAACTATTGCTTATAAGCTGTGGGTTACTGGTAAATATACTTATTGGGATTACCTTGCATCTATCACTGAGAGCAAGTTGTTCACTTCCAATCTCTGGAACACATGAGGAAGCTGCACCACCACTTGACAAATAGAACCTGTAATAGCCATATTTCTCACAGTCACCTAAAAACACATTTGCAAAATGTATGTTATATGAATGAACAGAAAAAATGCATTCAGTTTTAGCAATAAATAAATAAATACAAACTGCTTTGAACTATGCAAGTAACTAATTGTCATTCAAACATAAATGAACAATACGGCTTTACCAGAATATATATATATATATACATACATATACATACACACACACATATATATATATACATATATATATATATATATATATATATATATATATATATATACAAACACACACACTAACAACACATATGCATTAGGGATGTACATTCGGATCCTTCATGAGGATCTGAATATGGAAGTTAGCAGCGCCCCTTCAGATGTTTTTGTAGTCGGGTTGATTCTTGTAAAAAAAAAACGACTAAGATCCTGTATTTGCACAGATCTTAGTGTGGGGATCTTTTTACAGGTATCAATCCGGCTATGAAAATAACCAAAGGGCACGAGCTGCTGCTTAATTCTGCATTTGGATCCTCACGAAGTATCTGAATGCACATCCCTATAACAAACAACTAAAGGGCAGTCTCTCAAATTATCAAATGTCCCATACACTGGCACCAGTCTTCCAACATGGTATCTGGCTCAGGCAGCGGAGTTGTAAGTCTTTCTGGAACAAGATCTATAAAAAATAAACAGCAACACGAGGGGGCCAACTGGCCTAGTACAGTCACCACAAAGAGAAACAATAGCTCCAAATACACTCACATAAGGGATGCACCTTTTTTTATAGACTATCTGATAGGATTGCTTCTGTAGTAGTCACAAGAAGTAAATTATAATAGATTCCAGTAACAGCAATGCTAATGAACAGTAAATGCATTACGCTTGTATGTCTGTAATTTAAGCTTTTCTTTTTGTATCAGTACAAATTGTTTAGAACGTACCTGCCCACAGTAGTTGAAGCAGTGCTTATTAAATATTGAGTTAATCTGTGGCTCTTGCAAAGCACTGAAAAGTAACGTTTGCCGATAGTACTTTGACCAGTTGTTAAGGTTCCACATTCGCACCCGGGAAAAATCAACACCGTGAGATTCTGAAGGCTGAAGATTGAGGTGATTCATCAAGTGCTGAAACAGAATAAAACAAATATGATACAATTCATATCACATCCCCCCATTTGTCATACTTTACATTAGCCATCACTTCTAACTGCCGGAAAAAAAAAAAAATTCCAAGACTACAAATTCTGCTTTAATTGCTTTAGTTTTTCCGACACAGCAGCACATCCATAACAAGTATGGTAAACGTATGGGGTTTCTCTTCAACTTGCTACAATGCAAAAAACTGGGATAGACCATTAGTAACAAACATAAAATCAATGGCTTCGAGAAGCATTTGGCCTTATGGGTCCCAGATAATCAAATTTCCTTAATCCCCTTTAAAAAAGGAATCTACAATTGTATCGCAAGTTCTTATGTTAGATTTGGAAAGCTGCAATCTTAAAGATGACATAAAAGTGCAATAAGAAAATGCTATATGTGTTAGAGATATGCTATGTGTTAGAGTATTTCATTATTGCACTGTTGCTTACATATAACGGTGTGTTTAAGCCATGCAATGTGGTTAAAACGCATGGTTAAAATTAGCTTCAGAAGTAATTGACTACTGAGTACTAGCTGAATACATCTGGTGCGCCAACAACAAGAGGCATAAGTAAGTAATCACCAGCTAGCTCCCAATAGTGCATTGCGGCTTCTGAGTCTACATAGGTATGCTTTTAAGCAAAGGATACCAAGAGAATGAAGTAAATAAAAAACTGTTTTACAATTGCATGCTCTATCTGAACCATTTCGTTCACATTTTGACTTATGTCCCTTTAAGAAACAACTAAAATATGCAAATTAAGTCAAATACAAACACCCCAAGGATTGAGCCCTAGTGAATGGAGGAGCAATGGAGAGCAAGATAATTCCCAATACCTTAATTGGGTTAATGGTCAAAACTAGAAAGTGAGGCATTCCTTAGTGATCTGAATTCCAATAATATTGGTTTGAGTTTCACTTATGCAAGAGATTCATTACAGATTGAATACTTGGAACTGGTTCTGGTGGGGAACAGCTCTGTACATCGAATTGAAACCTATTTACATAGGAAGCCAATAGTGGGTAATAGCATTTTACATACAAAGAGCATACACCCCAGATATGGGATATTTAAAAGGGGAATATATCAGACTTAAAAGGAATTGCTCATCCACAGAGATGTTCCAGGAACAAGCAGATATTTTTAGTGAACGCTTCAAGCAGAGAGGCTATCCAAAATACCTCATTGATAAGGCCTATAAAAAGAGGTTGAGAAGATGGATAGGAACACTATCTGTAAGAGTGGTAAACACAAAAAGGGAATGGGAGATAATAAGCCTACCTTTGTTACCAACTATATCAATCAATTTGAAGAAATCAATAAAATTATTCAGAAATGTCTGTCTATTTTACAGGGCGATGAGGCACTTTATCCTTGGATACTGAAATGATGTAAGTGTGTGTCCAGAAGGAATAGGACTATAGCTGTAAGGGTCACTATAGGTGTGGTGCAGGCAGTTGCAAGGCATGTACTTATACATTGACAGGTAAACAATTTCAGTCTGTGGTCACAAAGAGAGTGTTTGACAGACGCCTGCACAAACTGTTGTACAACCTTTAATCTATCTCATCACATGTATAAAATGTAACATACAGTATGTGGGTGTTACAACAAGGGAAGCCAGAGATAGAATTAAAGAACACTTATATGATGTTAAATCACTTTCTCCTAGTTCCCAAGTAGTTTTTTACTTCAAATCTGTCCACAATGAGAACACTGATGATCTCAGATGGCAGATTATAGAACATGTTAAGATTCCATGGAGAGGTGGTAGGGAGAAATTACTCCAAAAACAAGAAGCATTTTGGATATTCAAGTTAAAGTAAAAGTCAGCCCTAGCCTTTGTGAAATGCTAGAATTGGCTATTGAAACAAATAAAGGGGACTTTCATTCATGACGTATAAGATACTTCATGCAGAAAGCTTCTTTATTTGTTTCAAGCGATCACCACTCTGAGCTGCTACAGCAGCCCATGGCAGATCACTGTTTTGCTAAGAGGTGACTTTTCCACCTCTTAGCCAATAGCCGTGCGGTAAATCTGGCTCCCAAGGGCGCCAAGCTGGATTTACTGCACAGCTATTGGCTAAGAGGGGAAAACGTCACCTCTAAAGTAAAACAGTGATCTGCCATGGGCTGTAGTAGCAGCTCAGAGTGGTGATCGCTTGAAACAAATAAAGGAGCTTTCTGCATGAAGAATATTATACTTCATGAATGAAAGTCCTCTTTATTTGTTTCAATAGCCAATCCTAGCATTTCACAAACGCTAGGGTTGACTTTCACTTTAAAGACAAGGGCCCCAAGAGGCCTTAATATCTATGCTGATCATATCAATTTTTGGGAATAACTAAAATGTAATTTAGACTATCTGAGGAATTGTGGGAAATTGATCTGTATATTCTATCTTGTACATACAGTTCTTTATAAGTATTAATCTTTTATACCCTTTACTACTAAACAGTATCCCTGCATTTATGTGAATTGTTGGGATTCAAATTATGCATGGCTCTGTTTCACTCAATGCAATTTCTAATATTCGTCTAAGGTCTTAAGAGTGGGCTTTACATTTAGCATTTATTGCTTTCAAGAAGTTTAGGATCATGTGGAGCTATAGATGTAGTCCTTTAGTCTGATAAAGGGAATAAGGTAACAGATGTTTGATATCTTCTGTTGTTGTTTGTGATTGGCAAAGATGTAGGGATTACATATGTATCTAGTTTCAATACGATTAATAATATTATCTGGCCATACGTTCACACTAACATAGGATACTAGTATCAACTAGATCACACTTACTCTTATTAATTACAGACAATATGTACAGCTAAGCCTTAAAAGATAATAACTCTGAAGTCTTTTTTTCTAATGTAAGCTACTGCAAACTGCCTTTCTATATTTTCATATTACTGTTAAAATGATTTGAATACTTGTATGTTTGAGAGTATAATTTTGGGATGCTAAGAGTTAAAATAGTCTTGTTCTGTTAATACTTACGTCACAGGATCTCATATGTATTTAATTAGGCTGTACGGCCAGTTGTAGCACGGTCTATGATTAAGGCACAAGCTGAAACGCGTAAGACCGATGCTGCACTGGCCTTTTGATCGCGTGATGGAATTTTAGTATATTGGAATAAAAGCTATTTTTTTAAAAACTTTTTAGCCTCTGCCTCGCATTCTTTGATTTTTGCTGTACTCACGGAGATTAGGACTCCTACTCAGCGGTTTGCAGGGGATTTCGATAGTGGGAGTAGGTGGAGCTTAGCTTCCTTTCAGACCCAGTTTGTTCAGCACACACACACACATATATATATATATATATATTATATACATATATATATATATATATATATATATATATATATATATATATATATATATATATATATATATACATATATATATATATATATATATACATATATATATATATATACACATACATACATACATACACACACACATATACACAGGGCCTATGAATACCCAAAAACTTTAGTCGTCCGTGCGTATCTGCATGTAGTGTGTATATATATATTATGTAAAAAGGCAATATAAATAGTGTTATTGTAATCCCACAAAGCATTGCAGACAGAGGTCCCAATTTGAATGCCCTGCAAGCTGCTTAATATTTGGGACTTCAATGAACAGTGACATAACGGGCATTTTAAAAATACTTTTTTTTCCCCCCATTCTGCCCAGCTGCCTTTCAACTACTAGCACGACTGTCAGTGCCGCGCTAGCAGATTTGACTGGGTGCATAGAGATGGTATGTTCTCTACTAATTAGATTGGTAAAGTCAGTTTTTGGAGCATTAATAGCATCCAGAAAAATTGTGCAGTGCTCTATATTGTTATAGTAGGCAGCTTGAACGTGTACATTGTGCTGAAGTACTGCAGAGGACCCTGGAGTACGTCAGCATAATGTACGTGAGCAAGCTGCCTACCATAACTATATAGTCACTTTATCCCTTACTTCATTCATACACAGAGAAGAAACACTCACCGCTCTAGCAGGATGTCTTCCCGTGCAGACAACTTTAGTGGTGGGAAGTAGCAACTGACAAGGAAGAGACCAAGAGCCATGGAGAAAAGGGGAGGTCTTTGAATGCATTTAACAGAAAGAACCTCCCCTTTCTACCGTCCTTTCCCGTGTGTGCGCATATGTGAAAGGCAATTTGACACTATCCCACTTAAAATGTCAGGTCGCCGCTCGGGCTGGTAACTTAAAAATTTTACTTGCCCGCAAGAAATTTAGGTCGCCATTGGCGACCGGACCGGTCTATTCATATGCCCTGTATACACACACTTGCAAAACAATATCACTAAACTTGAGGTGTGAAATAGTCATTTCAAGGCTTAACACAAGCCATCATGGAGTCTACAGCTAGTTCCCAGTATTGCAATGTTGCTGCTGAGCCTACCTAGATATGCTCTTCAACAAAGGATACCAAGAGACCAAAACAAATTTCATGATAGAAGTAAACTGGAAAGTTGTTTAAAATGAATGCTCTGTCTGAAATGTGACTTTAGTGTCCCTTTAATTCATTACTGCCTATTTACTCCCTCCCTCTCCCCCTTTGTACCTTATTAAAAACAAATGCCAGGAAGGGACCTATTCCTGCAAGATTTTTTATATTTATCATTACAGGTTTCTTGTTCTTAAATGATTGACTATGCATATTGTTAACTTGTATAATGTATTTTAGTAGTCAGCTTAGTTTAGATCAGGTTTATGACCTACATTTTTTTTTTGTAAAAAGTTGCTCAATCAGTGGAAGCCTAATTGGTGCATACTGCTGCCATTACTATATTTTAAGATACCAACACAGTAAAAAAACAACCAAACATGTGAAAACGGGCCCCGATTTCTGACACGAGCTTTACACAGAGTTAAAGCCCCTTATGACAATAGCACTGATGAAGGGTATATTTGTCTTAAAGAAATTGCAAATATGTAAGAGCAATTCAATGGTGAACAAATCAAGTAAGCCTCCATTCAAGAACACGCGATTTAAGATTATTATTTTTCTTTATTATTATGCTGCTCGTGGAGGTTACTAGAAATACATATTAACCAGAGAAAGCACAACACTGTGTTTATCAATGGATTAGAAGAAAGGAAATATTTTGTGAAAACAACAACAAAAAAGTCACGTAGTATGCGACACCTTAGCATAAAGGATATCACAATAAAATCATTACTGTAATTCCTCAATGGTGCTCAAGTGTCAGTTAAATATCCTGATGACAAATTATAACATAACTATATTACATTGATTACATATGGTGGTGTCATTCACAGGAAGTACCGACTGGAAATCCACATAAACCTTAATATTTTATAGTTTAAGGTTTATTACCCATTGTTGGCCAAAAAGAAGTAACTTGCCAATATGATACATACCACAGTGGAATAAATAAAGTCCTTACCAGAACATGTTCCCAGTTCTGCATTAAGTAGATATCCGCCTGATCAATGATAAGGACCTCTATGGAAGATAGGAAATCAAAATCCCTTTTCTTCTCTCCCTCGCTACCAATGATCGTACGCAGTCCAAGAGGAGAGGCTATGATAATATCAGAAGAGTAAAATGGAGAATAGAGCCTCATACTCTTCTGCAAGATGGCAACGCCTGTTTAACAACAAATGAGACACATTGAGTTATATAATTTAATGACACACATTTGAACTATTAGAGAACAGATAAATAGTGTAATGATGCACACATATAATCAATACAGTATAAAAATACCATTTAACACAGTAAAATTGCATAATCAATAAATGCATAATAAAGACAAATGCAATAACACATACTTTGAATTTTAAATTGTAAGTTATAGATTTTTTGTCTAACAATTTTTTTTCCCTTTTATTTCACTGCCCTCTGTATCATGTGACAGCCATCAGCCAATCAGACACACATACTGCAAACTCTTGCCTACAATCAATAGACGCTTTTTTCGCAATGCACATTATATGGTAAATAGCTAAAGAAGGTTTTACTAACTGTTATGTGGCAATTATTTGGCTGAAGATTTAAGGTGATCACCCAGGCACATGCAACATGCTGTAATAATGGACAGAAAAGAGGTGCAGCGATTTACATTTTCCGTGTGTGGTGTGTGTTAAGTGAAAGGATTGACCCACAATGTATTATGTATAAAGGTTGACAATGTCAGTGAGGTGTTGAACAATGCTTCAGATGACGTCAGAAGGAGTGAGGTGAGAGATCCCGGCAATGAGTGTTCAGTGACTTGGCAGTGGGTGGTGTGAAAGAGAAAGGCACGGACATCAGTCATCTAATCAGGTGTGATCTAATCTATAGCCTAGACTTTTCAATCAATAGGAAAAAGCTATCTGGAACCTTAAAGGGACAGTCTAGGCCAAAATAAACTTTCATGATTCAGATAGAGCATGTAATTTTAAACAATTTTCCAATTAACTTTTATCACCAATTTTACTTTGTTCTCTTGGTATTCTTAGTTGAAAGCTTAATCTAGGAGGTTCATATGCTAATTTCTTTTCAGAATGCATTTGAACAGTTTTTCACCACTAGAGGGTGTTAGTTTCACGTATTTCATATAGATAACACTTTGCTCGTGCACCTGAAGTTATCTGGGAGCAGGTAGTGATTGGCTAAACTGCAAGTCTGTCAAAAGAACTGAAATAAAGGGGCAGTTTGCAGAGGCTTAGATACAAGATAATCACAGAGGTTAAAAGTATATTATTATAACTGTGTTGGTTATGCAAAACTGGGGAATGGGTAATAAAGGGATTATCTATCGCACGAGGCGGAGCGAACGGCTAACCAAGATGGCCGCACATTACTAATGCTCTTAACACAAGCCGGGTGCTAAAAGAAATATACATGCCCTAATCAGTCAAATTATAAGTTCTGTCTACACTGGCTTGTCTGTGACACAAAGCGGATCAAGAAAATACTTTTTGTGGCCCGGCAGTTGCTCATATAATCGAGCAAAGAAGCAGCAAAACACAGCGCGACAGGACTCTGAACCACGAGCTGTGACGCAGCCTCTAATTCAGCATCTTCAGTGCTCCACCGGCAAAAGATTGCATGTGCTGGGATAGACGGTCTTCTCGGACAATTAATGCATACAAGGGGTAAGCAATTATTGCGCCACTACACCCCTATACCTGTCTAACATCATTGCAGCACGCCGGAGGGCCAAGCACCCGCTCCGGTTTATATTAACCCCACCGCACATAGCAGAAGTTTCTAGGAGAGAGGCTGTACTCACATACTCCAAGGCAGATCCTATATGGGTACGATCATTTGTGGGATTTGAAACGGACAGCAGCTGACACTTCACCACTCCTTTATTAGACACCGGAGGGCCGGGGATCCGCTCCGGTGCATATATAATTAAACATCAGCACTGTCAGAAGGGCCACTAACAAGGACACTACAGCCTTTTCAAACCTTAAAGTTTACAGAAATCCACGGCCCTCACAAGCCTCAATAAAGCTCCCATCCCACACCCACAGATCTAAACACAACAATAAGATCCTGAAATTAGTGGAACAAGTCAGAGAGGGATTTTTATGAGGCTGACTTGCTGAGTTTATACACTATTGCATATACCAACATCTAAAGATACCGCATGGTTCATCCTCTGGATTAATCTCTGCCTCTACCCAGGTGTTGTTTTGGCACATTTTATTTTTTCCCTTTCTTCTGTCTCTCCCTTATCAACCGGAGATCATCTATAATTGTGTTCCTGGGCTAAACTATACTGCAGCCGCATAACAGTGTTCCAATACCCGCTGCCTCTGCTTGGTGACTTTGAAGCGAATTTGCAAATTCTTGACAGATACACAGAAAGCCCCTCTCTTCCTCCATTTCCCGCTGTTCGCCATAGCAGCGGGTCATATCCTCATCCCCTTTGCCGGCATCGCCCTGTGAGGGCACTTTCCCCGGAGAGTAGGGCTTATACAGCGTAAAGACAAGCAAAATCGAATGAGGTGCACAAACAGCCGGTGGTGAATGAAATTTTCTTTATTGCACTTAAAAATATCTCTCTCTCCAGAGATACAGGGAAATCAAGCCAAATAGCGAGTGGATGTAGCCTCACTCCAGTGACTGTCTGCTGACATGTTTCGGCAATGAAGCCGTAATCGTAGCTCGGAGCTAAGTGCAATAAAGAAAATTTCATTCACCACCGGCTGTTTGTGCACCTCATTCGATTTTGCTTGTCTTTGTGTTGTGGAGCCGAGGATTGCACCAGTTCCAGTGGGGTCTCTCTGCATGTCAGGTGCAGCTCACCGATCCAGGTTTTGGAAATTGCCGATAGTTGCACGGCTCTGCTTCGGAGAGGGAGGTTCCAAGAACCGGAAGTGAGCAAGGTGACGTCACACGCCACCCGAAAGGATCCACGCAGAGGGAACCGGAGCGGTTAGAATAGGCGTCAAGTGCCGGACCGCTTGTGTGTGCACCTGGTTTGCGCACAGAGGGTCGTCGTGGATCCGTTTGTTTTCAGCTAACAGAGGTGTCACCGGACGTCACGTAACCAGGAAAGGTGAGAGACTGATTGCAAAAATCACACTTGGCATCAAGGCAATTCGTTCAATATTGGTTTGCTCTTTATAACATTCATGGGAGCACTTGCTTATTGCCAAAGCAACCAGTAGTTTTAAGTGCCGACACACATTGACTTTTTATACAGCGTAAATCTAGTATAATATAATTCTACCACATCTATATCTTCTGAAGACAGTGATCCCTGTCACTTGGTTCCAACCTCTGCTGTCTCGCCAGAATGTCGCAAAGAAGAGGGACAAAGAATGACAAACATAAAACGTCACAGAAATCTCAGGAAGACATGAATGCCTTTTTCAGGCAATCAGAGAAATTTAAGCAAAAACCTGGGCCTCCTCTTGCACCTTCTAGCAACACAGAAGACTTGGAGGACTCAGATACATCAAGAAGCCCATCTCCTATCATTTCTATGGCAAAGGCTGACTCTCCCATTACTTATAAAGCTATGGAAGACCTGATAAACCAGGTCAAATCTTGTATAAGAACTGAGTGCGCAGACCTTAAAAAAGAAATGACCGACTTAGGCCGAAGAGTTGATTTCTTGGAAGAACACGAATATGTCATTGCCCAAAAGATGGCGGAATTATCCTCCAAAGTCAAACACCAACAGCAGTACTCAATGGAACTGGAAGATAAACTAGATGACCTTGAAAACCGCACTAGACGTAACAACTTGCGGTTTCGAGGCATCCCGGAGTCAGTTCAAGGCAATGAAATACAAGAGTTCCTATTAGGTCTTTTTGCCGAGATGGCAGGCCCAGCCGAAGGTGAGCAATCAAATATTATCCTAGATAGAGCACATAGAGCGCTTCGCCCAAAACCAGCAGCTGACGCCCCGCCAAGAGACATCATTGTCCGTTTTCAAAATTATCAACAACGGGAGGCGGTTTATAAATCGGGCCAGACAACAGCAAGCTGTGGTTTACCAAAACATCCGCATATAAATATTTCAAGATTTGTCCGCAAGGACTCTACAAAAGAGAAGGGACTTCTCGGCCTTGACCTCCCATCTGAGACAGCTAAAAGTTCCCTATAGATGGGGATTCCCTACCTCAATAATTGCTACAAAAAATGGCAACCGCCATGAATGCAGATCAATCTTGGAAGCCGAAAAATTCTGCACAACATTGGGCATTCCAGCCCTGACCACAGAAGAAAGACAACACATACGTCACACTCCCTCGGACCAGCTGACCCCAAAGCCACAAAGGAGACATATGTGAACCAGACTTGGTATGGAGATGCTCACGTAGCTCTGAGCTTTGAACACATTGTCAACTCCTGAAACACTTCCAAAGACCTAAAGGACTGTGACAAGTATAAAAGACACTGTTATAATACTGTTATGAACTTACCTACTAACTTTCATGATCATAAGGTTTGACTAAGCAAGCCTACAGCTATAAGTCCGGACCAAATCTTGTTTAGAAGTTATAAAAAGACGCCAACACACTACTAAGGTTTTATATGTAGGCCATGGCCCAATGTTTATATGTTTATACTTTCTGTTTATCATACATATCCCTATTGTTGAATTACTATGATTGTGTATTCTTTGTCTTAGACAGCTAAAAGTCACTGAAGTAAAACGCTCACAAATGTTCCTTTTGGCTGTAACCAGCTCTAAGTGATATTTAAGTAAGTAATACCTGCAACCCTACTACGAGGTCACTCTACAGCACACGCTCATTGTAAATTATGATTATTCTGTTAGATGTAGAGAGGCAAACCTCCTCTGATGGGATTTAAAGGTGGAGGCGTGGGTCTCCGGCCTATGCTGCCCAGTCCAGATGCTCTAAGACTTTCTATCCTTGACATGGGCGGAGTAGGCCGGGGACACAGGCATGAATTCCACACAAATGCCTAATTTATCTGCTAGATTTTACTTTACTATCTGTTACTCCTTATGGTATGTTGTAGAAATGAAAGCAAGAATTATAATAAGAAATATTTGGAAATACTTGCAATGCCTGATATATAGATATTCCATAAGTGGGTATATAGTGATAACTGACCCTAAGCAAGCACCCGGCTTGTTCATCTGCCTCAATTGTACTTGTTCTTGTAATTGTTACTGTTTTATCTCATTTTCTTTTTTTATCATACGTTTTGTTTTTCCTTTACTTACCCAACCTAAGACCACCCTCCCTTAACTCTTTATTGTTACCAGTATATCAAGGTCTGACACAAATCTCCTAACTTTTTATACTCCCCTTCTCTTCTTCCTACTTCCTTGCCCTCTCTATCCCTACCTATACCCTCAAACCTTACCAGTCAGTATCCCGACAGGATACGAATCGAATACCTCTGTCTGCTCACCTCCTACGCAAGAAACATCATTTCTAGTACCACTAACATTTAGCTTTTTGCACTTATCATGAACACACTGACAATAGCTAGTCAAAACGTGAAGGGGTTTCTCTCGGCAGAAAAACGCTCCATAGCTTTCTATGATTTCCATAAAAAGAACATAGATTTCATTATGATTCAAGAAACCCATTTTAAAAAACGTAACAAACCTACATTAGCTACCCGATATTATGATAGACATTTTTTTAGCTCAGGTCCAAATAGAAAAAATGGGGTATGCATTTCTGTCAGGAGGAATGTTCCTTTTGAACTTTTGCAGAAATATTCAGACTTGGAAGGTAGACTTTTGATTCTTGTTGGGCTGTGCTACGGCCGACCGATCACCGTAGCTAATATATATGCCCCTAACAGACCTACACCCTCCTTTTTTAGATCAGTAACTAATAAAATAATGGACATCTCCAAAGGCCCGATTATACTGGGCGGCGACTTTAATTTCACGATGACCCCTGACTTGGATAACTCAAAGGGAACATCATACCTCAGCAGCAATATGCGAAAAACAAACTGTGCAACACTACACTCTATCTCATTATTTGACACTTGGAGGATAGCTCACCCCACACAAAAGGACTTCACGTTTTTCTAACACCCCAAGCACACATACTCGCGCCTAGACTACTTAATGTGCGACCAATCACTCCTTACTGACCGGACGCATTCTCCACACACCCTGGTCAGATCACAGCATGGTATTATCCACCTTCTATTGGTCTACAAGACCTAAGAAATCCTTAAATTGGAGACTGAACGACTCCCTCCTCACAAACCCAGAAATTTTAGAAGACCTGACTAAGGCGACAGATGACTATTTTCTGATAAATAGACCTGACGATACATCTGCCATGAATAATTGGGAAGCATACAAATGCTACATTAGGGGACACCTAATCAAACATGCCGCTAAACTACGGAAATTAAAATCCGCTCAATTTTCCCTTCTTACCTCCAACCTTCACTAAGCTGATGTGGCTCATAAAACTGACCCGACTTCGGCTCAAAAACTTTCCGATCTGTCCCTAGCAAGAGATAACCTTAAAGGGACACTGTACCCAAATTTTTTATTTTGTAATTCAGAAAGAGCATGCAATTTTAAGCAACTTTCTAATTTACTCCTATTAGCAATTTTTCTTCGTTCTCTTGCTATCATTATTTGAAAAAGAAGGCATCTAAGCTTTTTTTTGGTTTCAGTACTCTGGACAGCACTTTTTTATTGGTGGATGAATTTATCCACCAATCAGCAAGGACAACCCAGGTTGTTCACCAAAAATGGGCCGGCATCTAAACTTACATTCTTGCATTTCAAATAAAGATACCAAGAGAATGAAGAAAATTTGATAATAGGAGTAAATTAGAAAGTTGCTTAAAAAGTCATGCTCTATCTCAATCACAAAAGAAAATTTTTGGGTACAGTGTCCCTTTAACAAATATTTAACTCTAAATGCACACCTAAGGGCACTCACCTCTAAAGCTAAATTCTACTCTGAAAGTAATAAGGCTGGCCGCCTTCAAGCCAGATCGCTTAAACAAAAGAGACTCAACTCCTTTATTAGATCTTTTATGCACCCCTCAGGGAACCTGGTGAACAAAAACGAAGATATAGCTAACTCTTTTGTCTCTTATTATTCAAAACTATATAACCTTGATCCCTCGACTCTCCAATAACGCTTCAAGAAATAGCACTTTCCATTAAAGCCCTCCCTAATGGCAAATCCCCAGGCCCAGACGGTCTAAGAGCCAAATTCTTCCAACTGCTCCAGAACTAATTAGGCCCACCACTACATACCCTGTACACCTCAATAGACAAAGGAGAAACCTTTTCCCAACCCCTACTAAAAGCCCTTATAACGGTCATACCAAAATCAGAAAAACCACCCGACCAACCAAGTAGTTATCACCCCATCTCTCTCTTAAATATAGACATAAAAATTTATGCGAAAATACTTGCTAATCGCCTAAACAATATTCTACCGAATTTGATACACCCAGACCAGGTCGGATTTGTCAGAGGTAGAGAGGCCAAGGACAACACAATTAGAGTATTACATTCCTTACAGAACGCATATGAATACAAAGTACATCTCACCCTCTTATCGACAGACGCCGAGAAGGCTTTCGACAGGGTCAACCGGCATTTCATGTGGTGGTGTGCTGTTCTCAGACGACGTGATCTTCACACTTCAATCCCCGTCCACATCTCTCCCGGCTTTGATCCATACACTAGATGAATACTGACGAGTATCTGATTTCTCCATTAAAATGGAGAAGTCTGGAATATTGACGCTAAATGTGCCTACTCAAGATGTAGAATTTATAAAAACCCACACGAGATTTAGTCTGCACAACAAACGTAAATACTTAGGTCTATTACTCCCTAGCACTCATCAGGAGTTCATTCAATGTAATTATGCTAATCTCCAGCGATCAGTGCAGGCCCTTCTTGAAAGCTGGCACAAACAGAATCACCTGTCCTGGGAAGAGTTAATACCATTAAGATGATGATCATCCCAAAATACCTTTACCTTTTCCAAACACTACCAATGGCACTCCCCACCTCTTACCTTCAAACCCAACAAAGAATGATTAATTCATTTATTTGGTCCTACAAAAAATCTAGGGTCCCCCAAGACACTTTATTTCTCACCAAAGAAGATGGGGGACTGAATGTCCCTCATCTCCTGAACTACTATAAGGCTGCACATCTAACTAGGGTGATCTCCTGGACCCGCTATAATCCCCCGCCTCCATGGGTGCAAATTGAATGTACCCTGCTGAATACTACAACCATGAGAGATCTCCCTTGGCTCCCCAAGCCTCACAGACCACCACAAGCACACAAAAACTACTATGTTAAGACCACTTTAAACATATGGGATCAATTACTTAAGCATAACAAAGGGATATCCAGCCTTATCTCCCCACTAACTCCTTTACTAGGTAATCAGATATTTTTCCAACAAACATCCTTTGCTCAGCCAAATACCACAACACACATGCAGAATCTGCCCATTTATACTTTATTAGATTCAGGTACACTCAAGGACAGAGCAGAACTAACCAATGAATTAGGCCCACCCTTCCACAACTGATACTCGTATTTCCAGATCCGACATGCACTTTATAATAGAACGTATAAACAAAATATCCTCAGACCATTAACAATATTTGAACGGCTCTGCGCCAATCCTGAAATCCAGAAAAAAATTCTCTCAATAAGCTATACATTGCTTAGAGGGACCTTTCCCCTACAGAGACCCTCCTTTCTAAGGAGATGGAACACAGAAATACATGGTGATATCACAGACGATGAGTGGAGGTCATGCTTTAAGGCTACCCACTCGACATCTTCTTCATTACTCATGGCAGAAACAAACTATAAAATAATATCTCGCTGATACTTGACGCCATCACGACTTAGATATATCTTCCCTACGGCGGCTTCTACTTGCTGGAGACGTTGTGGAGGCACGGGTACTATGACTCACATACGGTGGGAATGCCCCTCCATCTCTGACTTCTGGAACAGAGTTGAATCCACCATAAACAAAATTTTAGGCTCAAATAGAACGCTATGTCCTAAACTTATTCTTCTCAATCTTCTCCCAACACTCCACTATTTGTACCGCACAAAATTACTCCAGATCATGTTGACTGGCGCTAAAAGGCTAATACCACGACTGTGGAAGTCCCAAACAATCCCGTCACACACTACTTGGATATCAGAAGTTAAACACATCCTGAATCTGGAAAGACAGTGTTATTGCTTCTTAGGTAAACAAGATTTCTTTACAGACATGTTTTTTATTTGGGAACAGGGAATTTCTGAACTATCAATGTCCCTGTCCCTCCCGACTCATAATTATACGGGGCAACTTTTCGCAAACATTCTTTTCAAGAACAACAACTAATTTAAATTATATCTTCTATCTACATACTTAGCCAAATGACACATACAATTAAACAAACTTAAGCAACCCAGCAGGAGATATGTACTCGTATACCCCTCTTCCCCTCTCCACCCTTCCCCTCCCTCCCTCTTTTCATTTCATCTTATTTCTTGAGACAAAATGTATGAACCAACTCCTCTTTTATATATGCTATTACCTTTATTAAAAAAATGTTTAAAAACTTGGGTAAGACGATATTGTCTATGTTATATCGCATTCATACTTGTTGACCTTAGTCATTGATCAATACCTGACTTAAGCAATTGCCAATGTATGCCAATTTGTGAACCCAATAAAAACTTTCTGAATCAAAAACAAAAAAAAAAGAATTATCTATCTTTTAAAACATTAAAATTCTGGAGTAGACTGTCCCTTTAAGAGCGGTTGCCTAAAATCTGGGAGCTAACACACACAACGGTTATCCAAACACTGTATCTATTTTGCCGTTCACACATGCCTTTTTTTAAAGGGACATATTATATTTGTCGTTTTCTATGATGTACAATCTGATGGCAGATATTAGTAAAGTCTTGTAGTTTTGTACTATGATATTTTTGGCATTTTATAAGTGTATGATGCAGAATATGGGGTTTGTAGGCGGTACCGTATTTTTGTAAATTTTTTATACTATAAAAAGAGAGCTGTTTTACCTTTCTTTAAGGGGAGGGGTAATGTACCCTCTTCAACTTTCTCTCTTTGAATAAGATTTTTTTTTAATACTAATTTAAGGGTCTGCACCAATTCCTTGTAGAAGGTTTAGTGGTATTATATATAGCTTACCTTAATTTTGGAAATATATATATATTTATATATATCTGCTTACTCTTTCCGATATCAGTTATTTTTAAAGAATTTTAGAATACAACGATTAAACTAACACTGAACGTAAATTGTGCTAAAAATCTAGACACTAATTGACTATGTCAAGGATCCATTATGGGTTAGGTTTTTTTTTTTTTCCATTCTTAAATAATGTCATGAAAAAATATTAATCATATCATGAGCAATTTGGAAGCACAGCTCACCTTTAGTAGCTTTATTATGTAGAGGTTCAGACTCTTGTGTGTGGTATCAGTTAATCATTAAAAAAATAAACTACTACTAAACATGCCCTATACTTTCTTCATTCTTAATGTGCCACAGAAAATACATAGCATGGACCACTGAATAAAAATGCCCAATTAAAAGGCATTAATAAAAAAGTAAAAAATGACCTAAACTCACAGCAACTACAGCACCAGAACATAGAGCTCAAACAAACCAACCTAGTTTATAGTTACAAATCAGGTGGTACAGCAAGAATGGAGTTTGCACGTACAAACACACACACATCATATGTGCACGTTAAATTTTATATTATAAACTAAACTTTTACCTATTCTGAAATGGTCATCAATATTTCCGGCAAACACTGTTTCATAATCTTCTGGCCTCTTCAGATTTGGGGGTTTGTCTTCTGGATCACAACCATACTCATCTTTAAACCTCTTCTTGTTACTGACTTCTAGTTTTTTATTGCTAACTTCCATCAAGCTGATTAGAATCTGCGCCACTCGTAATGCAGATTCCCGGAAAGGCACAACAATAAGTACCTGAAAATGTTAAACAAAATACCAAAGCATTCACAAAATAATTCATTAGGCTTGAGAGAGAGTGAGGGAGTGTGAGAGAGAGAGAGAAAAAGAGAGAGAGTGTGAGAGAAAAAGAGAGAGAGAAAAAGAGAGAGAGAAAAAGAGAGAGAGTGTGAGAGAAAAAGAGAGAGAGAAAAAGAGAGAGAGTGTGAGAGAAAAAGAGAGAGAGAAAAAGAGAGAGAGAAAAAGAGAGAGAGAAAAAGAGAGAGAGAAAAAGAGAGAGAGAAAAAGAGAGAGAGTGTGAGAGTGTGAGAAAAAGAGAGAGAGAAAAAGAGAGAGAGAAAAAGAGAGAGAAAAAGAGAGAGAGAAAAAGAGAGAGAGAAAAAGAGAGAGAGTGTGAGAGTGTGAGAAAAAAGAGAGAGAGAAAAAGAGAGAGAGAAAAAGAGAGAGAGAAAAAGAGAGAGAGAAAAAGAGAGAGAGAAAAAGAGAGAGAGAAAAAGAGAGAGAGAAAAAGAGAGAGAGAAAAAGAGAGAGAGAAAAAAAGAAAAAAAGAAAAAAAGAAAAAGAGAAAAAGAGAGAGAGAAAAAAAAGAAAAAAAAAGAAAAAAAGAAAAAGAGAAAAAGAGAGAGAGAAAGAGAGAGAGAAAGAGAGAGAGAAAGAGAGAGAGAGAGAAGAGAGAGAGAGAGAGAGAGAGAGAGAGAGGAGAGAGAGAGAGAGAGGAGAGAGAGAGAGAGAGAGAGAGAGAGAGAGAGAGAGAGAGAGAGAGAGAGAGAGAGGAGAGAGAGAGAGAGAGAGAAGAGAGAGAGAAGAAAGAAAGAAAGAAATATGTATTTTACAGAGGACTAGAGAGTGGTATAAATTGGAAAACAATTATACCTTGGGTCTGGTCAGGCCCTGGTCTCTTATGTCCTCTTCATCCGCTCCTGATTTCTTATCTCTTTTCTTGGTATTGTTTTGTAGAACATGTGAATTAGCTTTAAGGACATGGTTTAGAGCATGAAGACAGTAAACATGTCTGATTTCTTCTCCTTGACTTGTTGCTGTCCTGGATGGATAAAACAAGTCTTTGTAGGAATTCATGATTGTAAAGAGCTCTCTCTGTAATGCAGAGAACTTCTGGTCACCTGATGCTGGTAGAAATGTGCTGTTCACTATGGGCCATGTGGATTCCAGAGGCTTGTGGAGATGCAGCTTTTTTAAGTCATTTTCTTTCTCAGACTTCAATGGCTGAACCTTCTTAAGTGCTGATGCGATAATAAGCTGACCTAATGTTGGCCACTAGAACAATAATGCAAAAAAACACAAAGGTGGTCATGAAGGCATTCAAAAAATAAAGACTAGTGGAACTATACAAGTAGATAGATACAAGCAAACTAAAATAGCAAGAGCAAAGAAACTATCACCACAAACAGATCTGATTATAGAACATTTAAATACAGTTTGACTTTATTTTCATATAAAGAGTTTTGGTTCTCAATCCAAATCTTCATCTTGCAATACCTAAAGAAGATCCAACTTGCCAAAAACAAAGTAACAATTCACTCTTTTCAAAGAATGTAGGTATAGCGATATTGCAATAATGTTCCTCTATAGGTAAGCTGGAAGATTTTTGAATAATTTGTTTTTTTTTTTTCTCAAAGCAAAAATCCAGGAGCAGGAGAACAAATGATCAAGCGTCAAAATCTAGACAAGGTTGCAGTTTTCTGTGAATGAACATGGAAGAGCCAGTGCAAATGAACTGCTATAACATACTCACCTTTACTAACACAACTGAATACTTAAAAGGACAATCTGGTCAAAATTGAAATGCACTTAGATTACTTACATCTCTGGATAAAATATATTTACAATACACAGTACATAAATCGGCAAAAATGGATCTAGTAAATGTTATCAATGTTTTAGTGTTAGCATTTTTCTCTGCACGTGCATGTGAATCATAGCTAGATATTCTCACTGTACCAGCAACATTTTAAATACTTCAGCTGCTCAGAGAGCCAGTGGGGTGTTGCCTTTTATCAGTTCAGCAATGACATAAATTGAGTTATTTCCAGATGATACAAGCATCTTAGAATCTCTGAGCAACGGTTTAAAATGCTGGTGCACAGATACGTAAGTACACTGTACGGCTATAGCTTTCACTAAAAGCATTTTAGCTAACACATGTATATTGCAAAAATAATTTTATTCAAAACTGAAATTTACTTGTATGCATTCCATGGCTGGAATGTCCTTTTAAGGGGACATAAGACACCACTTTTGAGGAACCTTTTAAAAATTAACATATCGACCATTTGTGAAAACTTTTTGAATGCATTAACACATTGCCTGCTGCAACTCTTTTTCAATTACTTAAAGAGACAGTATACACCAATTTTCATTTAACTGCATGTAATAGACACTACTATAAAGAGTAGTATGCACAGATACTGATCTAAAAATCCAGTATAAAACCATTTAAAAACATAATTAGAAGCTTCCAGTTTAGCACTGTTAAAAAGGTTTAGCTGGAACACCCACTGCAAGTAGGAAATAGCAGACCCCCCTGCATATGAAAAGACTGTTTACAAAAACGAAGCAGGCTGGAGTAGGTATACATCAGTATTCTCCTAAAACTTTGGGGCTTGGTTAGAAGTCTGAAAATCAGCGCAATGTTATTTAAAAATAAGCAAACTATACTTTTTAAAAAAAAAAAAAAGTTGTATGGGCTGCGTCATCTACAAAACATTTATTCAAAGAAAAATCTAGTGTATAATGTCCCTTTAACTTTCCCTACCACTTGCCTACTTTTGGGGGGAGACAATCTGCACTAACAAGGCTTGCCATGGTCATTTTCTTTCTTCATTTTCAAAAGCTTTATTGAAAAATAAGAAAAGCAATACATATAACAAGAAATATTTGTTACATGAGACTCAGGTATATCATTCACAGTAATGGTCTAGATGGCAGTCCAGACCGAGACTAGCGTCCAGTCTCTTCGTCATACAGATCTTTAAAACATAATAAAGTCTCTCTAGCTTAAAGGCAAAATGTTTTTAGACCTAATGGTCATTTATTTTGTATCTTCTGCTGAGGCCAATAAGGGACAGGTTGAAATTAGTTTCTACAGTTATCAAACAATGAGCTCAATTTATCAAAGGGCAGGCAGACAAGGTTCGCCACCATGAACCTTGTCCGTCCAGCCTCGTCGCGGGCAGGCAGCAGTACACTACCCCCAGTTTACATTGCAGGAGCCACTGCTTGTGCAATGCTCTCCAGCTTGGATGCAGCCAATGGTACACAAGAGTGGGCCGTCAATCCTCCCAATCGGGATGATTGCAATCCGCAACACTTTCACTGCTACTTAACTAGAGTTTCTGGCTCGCCAGGGCTCTAAAGCCATTATTGCAGCTTGATAAATTAAGTCTAGAGTATATCTTCTAATTCTATCATGAACTGGAAAACTAACAAAAGGGGAAAACACAAATGTTGAAATAAAGTATATTGCAAAGTACTTTACGAAGCATAATTATTAAACACTTGATATTACAATCTTTAAAAGGGACATTAAACACTTAATACATGCTAGATAGAATGATGCATTCATAGAAAAGATTAGGCTGAGAATAACAAGTAGATGTATGTTTTAAAGTTTTATAGCTGTTTTAATATTGACAAAAAGGAAATTTATGCTTACCTGATAAATTGATTTCTTCTACGATATGACGAGTCCACGGATCTCATCCTTACTTGTGGGATATTATCCTCCTGCTAACAGGAAGTGGCAAAGAGCACCACAGCAGAGCTGTATATATAGCTCCTCCCCCCCTTCTCTCCACTCCCAGTCATTCAACCGAAGGTATAGGAAGAGAAAAGAAAAGCTAAAAGGTGCAGAGGTGACTGAAGTTTTGAAATAAAATAAATTCTGTCTTAAAACAACAGGGCGGGCCGTGGACTCGTCGTATCGTAGAAGAAATCAATTTATCAGGTAAGCATAAATTTCCTTTTCTTCTACAAGATATGACGAGTCCACGGATTCATCCTTACTTGTGGGATACAATACCAAAGCAACAGGACACAGATGAACGGGAGGGACAAGACAGATACCTAAACGGAAGGCACCACTGCTTGAAGAACTTTTCTCCCAAAAATAGCCTCAGAAAAAGCAAAAGTATCAAATTTGGAAAAAGTATGAAGGGAGGACCAAGTCGCAGCCTTACAAAACTGTTCAACAGAAGCATCGTTTTTAAAAGCCCATGTGGAAGCCACAGCTCTAGTAGAATGAGCCGTAACCTTTTCAGGGGGCTGCTGTCCAGCAGTCTCGTATGCCAGGCGGATGATGCTTTTCAGCCAAAAAGAAAGAGGTAGCCGTAGCTTTTTGAATATTGCTCTCAGTACCAGAATATTGATTGGTAGTAGAGACTCCACCTGAGTCCAAGCACCCTGAGCCTTCAGGGAATTCCAGACTGCCCCCCAGCCCAAGAGGCTGGCGTCCGTCGTCACTATTACCCATGCTGGCCTGCGGAAGCACATTCCCTGGGTCAGATGACCCTGTGACAACCACCAAAGAAGAGAGTCTTTGGTCTCTTGATTCATATCTACCGAGTCTATCAGAGTTCCCAAGAATGGAACTCTTGTTAGTGGAACTAGTGAACTCTTTTCTAGATTCACTTTTCAACCGTTAGTTCTTAGAAATGCCAACACAATGTCTGTGTGAGATTTGGTCAGATGATAAGTTGACGCCTGGATCAAAATATCGTCCAGATAGGGCGCCACTGCTATGCCCCGCGGCCTGAGAACCGCCAGAAGGGACCCTAGCACCTTTGTAAAAATTCTGGGAGCTGTGGCCAACCCGAAAGGAAGGGCCACGAACTGAGAGTGTTCGTCCAGAAAAGCAAACCTTAGAAACTGATGATGATCCTTGTGGATAGGAATGTGAATATACGCATCCTTCAGGTCCACGGTGGTCATATATTGACCCTCCTGGATCATTGGCAAAATTGTTCGTATAGTCTCCATCTTGAACGATGGGACTCCGAGAAATTTGTTTAGGCATTTGAGATCTAAAATTGGTCTGAAAGTTCCCTCTTTTTTGGGAACCACAAACAGATTTGAGTAAAACCCCTGTCCCAGTTTTGGAACTGGGCAAATTACTCCCATGGTATAGAGGTCTTTTACACAGCGTAAGAACTCCTCTCTTTTTGTCTGGTCTACAGACAAACGTGAAAGATGAAATCTCCGTCTTGGGAGAAAATCCTTGAATTCCAGCTGATACCCCTGGGTCACAATTTCCAATGCCCAAGGATCCTGAACATCCCTTGCCCAAGCCTGAGCAAAGAGAGAAAGTCTGCCCCCTACTAAATCTGGTCCCGGATCGGGGGCTGCCCCTTCATGCTGTCTTGGTAGCAACAGTGGGCTTCTTGGCTTGTTTACCTTTATTCCAGGCCTCGTTAGGTCTCCAGACTAAATTCCCCTCCTGTTTTGTGGCGGAAGAGGAAGCAGAGGGTCCTCCTTTAAAGTTTCGAAAAGGAACGAAAATTATTTTGTTTACCCCTCATCTTAACAGACTTATCCTGAGTCAGGGAATGAACCTTTATCGCCAGTAATGTCAGAAATGATTTTCCTTCAATTCAGGCCTGTAGAGCCATAATCGCTCTACCGCGCAAAAATGGCAAACCTGCATTTTTCGCCGCTAATTTACCCATTTGGAAAGCGGACATCAGTAATAAAAGAATTAGCTAGCTTGAGAGCCTTAATTCTATCCAAAATGTCATCTAAAGGGGTCTCAACCTTAAGAGACTCTGCTAGAGCATCAAACCAAAAAGCTGCTGCAGTAGTAACTGAACAATGCAAGCTATAGGATGTAAAAGAAAACCCTGATGAATAAATGATTTCTTTAGAAGACCCTCTAACTTTTATTCATAGGATCTTTGAAAGCACAACTGTCCTCAATAGGTATAGTTGTATGCTTAGCCAGGGTAGAAATAGCTCCCTCCACCTTAGGGACCGTTTGCCAAGAATCCCCTAATGGTGTCAGATATGGGAAACATTTTCTTAAAATTAGGAGGGGGAGAGAACGGAATACCTGGTCTATCCCATTCCTTTGTAACAATGTCCAAAATTCTTTTAGGAACTGGAAAAATCATCAGTGTAAAGTAGGCACCTCTAGATATTTGTCCATCTTACACAATTTCTCTGGAGGTATCAAAATAGGGTCGCAATCATCCAGAGTCGCTAAAACCTCCCGGAGTAACAAGCAGAGGTGTTCAAGCCTAAATTTAAAGGACATCACGTCCGAATCTGTCTGAGGCAACACATTTCCTGAGTCTGAAGTTCTCCCTCAGACAGCAATTCCCCGACCCCCAAATCAGAGCACTGTGAGGGCACATCGGAAATGGCCAATAAGCATCAGAGGGTTCAGTATTTACCTTAATACCTGACCTACTGCGTTTACCCTGTAAAACTGGCAGTTTAGATAATACCTCTGTAAGGGTAGTAGATATAACTGCAGCCATATCTTGCAGAGTAAAAGAATTAGACGCACTAGAAGTACTTGGCGTCGCTTGATGTGGGCGTTAAAGGTTGTGACACTTGGGGAGAATTGGGATGGCATAACCCGATTCTCTTCAGACTGAGAATCATCCTTAGACATACTTTTATCACCTAAATATGTTCTTTGCAGTGTAAGGCCCTTTCAGTACAAGAAGGACACAATGTAAGAGGGGGGTTCCACAAAGGCTTCTAAACACCATAGAGCATTGACTTTCCTCAATGTCAGACATGTTGAAACAGGCTAGTAATAACCACAAAAGTCGTGAAACACTTTATTGATGAAAACAAATTTTTGAAAAAAACAAGTACTGCGCCTATAAGAAGTAAAAAGCGCACAATTTTTCCAAATCTGCTTAAAAATGTTAACAAGCGTTCAATTTTAACATATACCTATCCTATATTGCAGTCGGATATTGCACCACAAGCAAGGGGCAAATTAAACCCCCTAAATGAGTAATGTAACACAAAACCATTATGAAAAAAAAACTTAGACAAACCCCCTGTACCTCGCCACAGCTCTGCTGTGGCGCCTACCTGCCCCCAGGGATCTGACAAACGTCTCAATATCAACTCCGGTAAGACAATCTCTCAGTTTGGGCCCAACTGAAGCTGAAGTTTGCTGCCTTCTTGACAAAATCAACTGCGCATCTGAAGCACGAAAATTAGGCCCCCGCCCATCATATACGATGTACTCTCAGCCTAAACAAACCGCATGTAAAGCGGTGTAGAACTAACCATGTGGATAAGCATTTCCAAATTGTATGATTATAGCCATGTGAACCCCCAGCACAATGTACAAACACCAGTTATATTGAACCGTTTTGCAATAAAAACCGTTATGATGCCATAATTTCTTGCTGCATTTAGCCATGATAAAAATTAAATACACAGGATTTCAATAATACCCCTTCTTATGTCTATAGGTTTACTGCTTACTCCTTCCCTCTTTGGGACTATGTCAGCCAGTTCTGAAATATCACAGTCTCTTCAGAAGTAAATGACTGAACATACCTCGATGCTTGTAGCATGAAAACGTTCCCCACACTGAAGATTTCTCTAGTACTCCTCAGCCATTCTGTGGGAACCCACATGGATCTTAGTGACATCTGCTAAGATCATCACACCTCCAGGTAGAAATCTTTTCTATATGCTGCCTGAGGAAAATAGTACTCACCGGTACCATTTAAAATAAAAAATTCTTGCTTGAAGAAAACTAAAAACTATCATTTTAACACCTCTTCCACTTTACCTTTTCCTATTACTAGTATAGGCAAAGTGAATGACTGGGGGTGGAGAGAAGGGAGGAGCTATATATATACAGCCCTGCTGTGGTGCTCTTTGCCACTTCCTGTTAGCAGGAGGATAATATCCCATAAGTAAGGATGAATCCGTGGACTTGTCGTATCTTGTAGAAGAAATAAGTGTAGAGTTTTAGTGTCTATAAAACAATGGGAGCTGCCATGTTGTAACTTAGGTTACCTTCTCTGCTGTGGCCAATTAGGGACAGTTATAAATAGGTCACTAGAGTGTGCAGCCAATGGCTGTGTGGAATATAACAGTGTTCTGCACTTCCATTTCTAACAGAAACTAAAAAGCTCACAATTTCAGAATGGAATTACAGAAAAAGGGGATACAATAAATAATAAAAGTATAGTGCAGTGTTGTTGTTTTTTTACATATACGATTTTTCATTTTATATTATCTCAAACTGTTTAATGTCCCTTTAATGGGTTTCTTGTTCCCTTATTTTCCTGAGTACCAGAGCGATTTAGAGAACCAGCTCTTAAATATATTTTTTCAAAATCACACACAGGAATGTGGATGCAGATCACATAAGATAACAGACAACATCTCTCTTCATCGTGCTAACTTTACAGTAGAACGTTCTCTGGTAGTATATACAGACAATTAACAGCTATAACAAGAAAATAACATGTCATGGTGATACTTCACCTTTATTGGTAAAGTGGTTTTGGCGTTTGTTGTAATCTGGTTAACTTGTTCCTCCTCCAGCTCAGTGTGGATATGCTGTTTAAATGGATCTGGGACAAAAACACATAATATAAGGAAAATATATTTTAGTTCTGTTTATATGCCTACAAAAAAGGAAAATGTCACAGGCGTTGTGTATTAAGAGGTTTTCTGCTATTTGTATAGGCTAATCACAAAATAAAATATTACTTGCTCACAAAACGAGATTTTTTTTTTATTTTATTTTTTAACTACAATGTTGTGTGTGTGCAAAAATATTATTGCTTATCCAGACAGCACATAAATTGTATTCCTATCCCCAGAGCATAAAACCTCCAGTGTGCATCAAAAATGATATGTGGCTCCTAAGTTGGGAGCCCTAATATTGCTTACTCATATGCCTAAACACCATATTGCTCTAGAACAACTATTTGTATTGAGATTCAAATAGAGAAGCATTTTATTTGAAATGGCATTTTAATAATTAGGAGGTTGTTCATAATCTTTCAGAAAAATGTATCAAATGGATTTACCTACAAAAATCCCCACAGAAATAAATGGAGATTTTCTGTAAAAAAAAAAAAAAAAAAAAAAATTAGATACATTTTTCAAAGAGATTGTGATTGATCCCTACAATTGTAATCAAAAGGGTTGAGTGGCCGCTCTTTCCTAGCTTACTTAGTGGTAAAGTGAAAAAGGTTTAAAAAAGTTTTAAAAGTGATGGTAAACTTTAAATGTTTTAAACTCAGGTCCGGAATCTAAGCACTATTTTACAGGGAATAAAATTGATCACTTCTAAAGTAACTTACTTTTTAATGTAGCAG
The DNA here is from genome assembly GCF_027579735.1 of Bombina bombina. Lineage (NCBI taxonomy): Eukaryota > Metazoa > Chordata > Amphibia > Anura > Bombinatoridae > Bombina > Bombina bombina. Next base: position 1,107,774,477 of record NC_069502.1, on the reverse strand, counting down.
TGCCATTCTACTACCAGACGCTTCAGCCGCCCACTTCAAAACTCATTTTTCCTCTTAACTTTACCATCACTTTAATCTATACATTATACATTCTTAATCAAGTATATACCGTCAGAAGTAACTGCTGAGGAAACACTTTCAGTCTTCTGATCTTCATTCTCATCGTCAATATAATTTGTCTCCAAACTGAATTTTGATTCATGTTTAACATCAGTAAATTCGTTCTGATCCTCACAGGCCAGATCTCCCAGCTTTTCTGCATCATTCTCACCATCCTTTATGCTATTACTTATGTCTAGAAAATTAAACACAACAGATTATAAACAATAAGGGCAAGATTACGAGCAGAGCACACCTTTTGCGCCCAAACGACAAGGGTTTTTTTTTTTTTTTATCGCAAGAGTTTGCGCTCGTAGGAATTACCACTCAAATTACAAGTTGAAAGTAAACACGATCACTTGAGTGCAATTTACGCTAGAATGATTACTGCAACTTCAGAGCTCTGGTTAACTGTTTCGCAAAACATAAAAAGTTGCACAGAAGACATCAAAAATGCATTACAAGTACAGTTAAACTCATAACACTAATAAAAAATTATACATAAAAATATTGACACAAAAGTTAAGGGCTCAAAGATATAAGATCTCAGGCAGGCAAAGAGCTTTAACATTCAGAATATATATATATATATATATATATATATATATATATATATATATATATATATAGTATATATATATATATATATATATATATATATATGTATATAGGGTTGCAACGATACCATTTTTTTATGACTGAGTACAAGTACCGATACTTGTTTTCAAATACTCGCCGGATACCAATTACCGATACTTTTTTTTTTTTAATGACATGTGACAGTTTACCAAGCACAATACAGACTAATTATTTAAGATTCCTTCTTTATAATTATAAAGGTCTGTAATTCAAAAGACATTATGAAATAATATAAAAGTTCACCTCAATATGTTTACAAATAAAAAAAAAAATATTACAATAAAATATTACATTTAAAGGGGTGATGCAATCGGGTTGTAGGGATGTTATATAACATCATTCTGACATTTATATGGAGGTTCAACTCTAAGTTGAACAGTCTTTCACTTTCCACACTACTGCATGGGGCAGAAAGATATTTTTGGGCCATTCCATTTTTGGAAATCTGTTTATTAACTGCCCAGTACTTCAGGGGTTTGTCTGAATCAGGTACAGTGAGCTCTCCTACAATAATACAAATAACAGCAATTTGTATTGGCAGAACAGTAGTAAACAATTTTTAGTCGAGTCTCCACTCCAGTTTAAAATGAAATAGGAACATGCAGAATGAAAAACGCCACAAGATAGCATATGGGTAGGAAGTAGAGGTACGGTTCAAGTATCGGTGCATATATGTGTGTGTGTATATATATATATATATATATATATATATATATATATATATATATATATATATATATATATATATATATATATATATATATATATATATATATACTCGTTCTCTTTGTATCCCTTGTTGAAAAAGAATACTCACATATCCTACACTAGTTGGAGCTAGTTGCTGATTGGTGCCTGCACACATTTGTCTCTTGTGGTTGGCTAACTAGATGTGTTCAGCTAGCTGCCAGCAGTGCAATGTGGTTCCTTCAGCAAAGGATAACAAGATAATGAAGCAAATTTGATAACAGAAGTAAATTAAAAAGTTGTTTCAAACTGTATGTTCTACCCAAGTCATGAAAGATAATTGAGGTTTCCTGTTCCTTAAAGAGACATTAAACCCTAATTTTTTTCTTTCATGATTCAGATAGAGAATACGATTTAAAACAACTTTCTAATTTACTTCTATTATCTAATTTGCTTCATTCTCTTGATATTCTGTCCTGAAAAGCATATCTAGATAGGCACAGTAGCTGCTGATTGGTGGCTGCACATAGATGCCTCATGCGATTGGCTCACCCATGTGCATTGCTATTTCTTTAATAAAGGATATCTAAATAATGAAGCAAATTAGATAATAGAAGTAAATTGGAATGTTGTTTAAAATTGTATTTCTCTGTCTGAATCATGAAAGATTCTTTGGGGGTTTAATGTCCCTTTAAAGTAGATTAAAATATGTAAAATCATATTTATGAAATATTTCGTTTTCAGTAAAGATTTTAGCTATGTATTTACTGTAAATATTTCACATTCCGATGTTCTGCACACAGCAGAATATGTTCTTTGTATTTATATATATATATATATATATATATATATATATATATATATATATATATATATATATATATATATATATATATATATATATAAATAAATCAATGTAAATATTTGCATAGGAAATTATTAAATCTAGGCAAGTATCCCCGCTTGCTTTTCCCCAGAAATTCTTAATATACAATGTTTCCAATGCACAAGAGAATTGTGGGTAAGATATGCAAATTAGATATGCAAATTCTCCGGGGTTTTTTCTTCAAAAATACTGTTTTGACACAGCGATCCTTTTAAACAGGATTATGACAGCAAACCAGAAATCACTCACTAGACAAGCCTGTTTCGTTCTTTTTGGAACTCATCAGTAGGAGATAGATTTCTGGTTACTGCATTGGAAAAGCTATTTTCATGGTTAAACAAAAATTCATTAAAATTATGGGGGGAGATAAAAAACTGAAATTAAAATCCTCCATGTCTCAAAATTAAATGAATGTAAGTATTTGCATAGGAAATTAGTACATCTAGGCAAGTATCCCCGCTTGCTTTTCCCCAGAAATTCTTAATATACAATGTTTCCAATGCACAAGAGAATTGTGGGTAAGATATGCAAATTAGATATGCAAATATATATATATATATATATCATATATTGTACCAAAAAAAACACATTAGATATATGTATTTATGAGTAAATAGAATATATTCTGTATGTGAAGAACATTGGAATGTGAAATATTAATATTTTCATGCCAAGTTAACGCAATTGAGAATATGTAATCATGTTTGCGCGAGAGTGGGGTGTTTTTCCACTATTTTTTCTCCATTGCCTTCTATGGGGAAATACGTGAACATGCACGCAATATTCTAACTTCGGATTTTTGCACTATTAGGGTTACTGCGAGAGTAAAAACCGTTTACTTTCTACTCATAATACGAGCGGAAAAAATCTTACTTCGAGCGCAATTAACCCTCTAACGGGAGCGTTAAAGGGATAGTAAAGTCCAAATTTAGCTTTCATGATTCAGATAGGGCATGTAATTTTAAAGAACTTTCTAATTTATTTTATTTTTTTATCATCAAATTAGCTTTGTTCTCTTGTTATTCTTAGTTGAAAGCTAAACCTAGGTAGGCTCATATGCTAATTTCTAAACCCTTGAAAGCCGTCTCTGCATTTGACAGATGTTCACAGCTAGAGGGCGTTAGTTCATGTGCTTTATATAGATAACACTGTGCTCATGCACGTGATGTTATTTTAGAGTAAGCACTAAATTGCCTGAAATGCAAGTCTGTCAAAAGATCTGAGATAAGGAGGCAGTCAGCAGAAGCTTAGATACAAGGACGAGACTGCATCAAATAACTTTGTCTCTTATCTGAATGAAAATAATATGGGTATAATACTAACACCTGAATTCAATAAAACTCACATTAATTTTCTAGACTTAACAATTTTTGTTGAAGCAGGAAATATACACACTAGGACCTTTTTCAAAAGCTGTGACATGAACACTTATATAAGGAGAGACAGTGAACACCATCCAACCTGGCTAAAAGCAATCCCTAAAGGACAATTTCTCCGTATACGAAGAAATTGTGATACCACAGATGATTTCAATACCCAATCTAAGATAATTAAAGAAAGATTTGAGCAAAAAGGCTATGACAGCAACACATTAGAACAAGATAGAGTTGAAGTGGGAAACAGGAATCGAGATTCTTTAATACTGAACACTGACAAAAAAAGTACCAATAATCCAAATTTTCCAAGATTCATTACCACATACAATAGTGGACACAAACAGATCAAACATATTATAAATCAACATTGGAATGTTCTAAAAAATGATGAATACTTAAATAATATCATTCCAAACAAACCTTTGATAACTTTCAGGAAGGGAACAAACTTCAAACAAAAATTGGCACCTTCCCTTATCAAGGGGATGAAGCCACCTAAACCTATCCAAATTGCCAATTTAACAGGATTTTATACATGTGGACATTGTAAAGCATGCAATTATACTAAAAAGACACATAAGACATTCACTTCTTCAGTAACAAATAAATCATACACAATAAAAGATTTCATCACTTGCAAAACCAAAAATATAATATATTTACTTCAGTGTAATTGTCAGATTCAATATTTAGGACAAACTTCAAGATTTGCTAAAACTCGTATATTAGAACACCTTAATAAAATTGAAAAAGAAAAAGAAGATCATGGTGTCCCTTTACACTATAATAATTGTCCTCTATACGATAAAAAACATCTATCATGGATAGGTATAGAGAAGGTTTCATTACACTGGAGAGGGGGAGAGATAGAAAAAGAACTCAATAGAAGAGAATTATGGTGGATACACACATTAAAAACATATGGACATTATGGTTTAAATAAAGATATTAGAGTGGCAGCGTTCATATAATTTATTTTATTTTCATTTTATTTTATTTTATTTTATATTTAATATATTTAATAAATTATTTTATTCTGTTTAGGTTTCATTATATTTCAAATAGTCTAATATTTATCCCAATTACATACACAATATTACTGTGATTCTGTTCAGAAATTATATGTGAAGATAAATTTATATTTGATGGCAAAATTTATATTTGATGGCAAAATTTATACTTGATGGCGAAATTTATATTTAAAATTCATATTTGATGGCAAAGTTTATACATTTGATGGCAACATCGATATTCGAGTGCATGTTGCACTAATTAATATTCAAAAGAAATTGAAAAGGTTGTAACCCAAGATTTTTGTGAAATATTGTCACGAAGTTGTCTATGTCTGTAATATATATGATTCAAAGTGACTTGCACTTTTCATTACATACTCCCTAGAGAATCCAAAATACTGGCTATCAATGGAACATAGTAAAATGTCGCTCACAGAGAGATTGGTCAATCCGAGACATGTGACACGGAACTCATTGGACAAACCGGAGCTTAGGCCTTTACATACGAAGCATTGAAAACAACGCTCTCTACCTGATTGATGAGAACATATGACCACGCATCATCTGGCGGACCTGAAAAGAAACTGCTTAAAACCAGGACTTGAAAGGGAACTTTATTTTTCTCCCCTCTGATTGGCCAAAAGGCTTTTTTTCATTTATACCAATCCAATTTGAAAAATTATTGAGAGTTTAAGCGCCAAAAGCTTAAATACAAAATAAATAAATATCATTCTCAAAACACAATTGGATTGGAATAAATACAAAATTAAAATGTTTTATTTGTGAGTCCTATTCCGGTGTTTACCACCGGAACAGGAACAATGATTACCTGTATAAATACACCTGTTAACACTCCAAAGGCAGCACTTCCAATTGTTTTTACTGCTCTTGAAAAAGACGACACTGTCGTTGAAACGCGTAGAGCCAAGATAAATAAGAGCATTTTATTATGTTTTAATAAATATTTGTTTTTTACCACAACAAGTATTTTTGCTGCCTTTTTGGAAGTAATTTCAAACTACACAATACGTTCTGAGGAGCCGGATTCCGAAATTTATCGGAGTGAGTATATTGCACTTTTTATCAAGCAAAAGATTCAATTACCTGCAGTGCAATTTTCATTATCCACAGACACAAACACAGTGTGGAAATTGGGAAAGTTGAGACAGAAAAACCTTTCGAAGAAGCTGAACTCTGAATTTTTCGGAGTGAGTATACTGCACATTAATTTGTTGTTAACTTCTGCAAATCACAAGCCAAGTTTTTCTTTCTTCAGTGTGTACGTCCATATACACGAGATTCAAGATCAGCGCCTCTATATATTCGATTCAATTACAGAGGTAAGAAGTATATTTCTATAACAGTGTAGGTTATGTAAAAAAGGCAAATAAAGGGATTATCTATCTTTTTAAAAAATAACATTTTTGGTGTTAACTTGCGCTCTACTCATAATCTGGCCCTAAACGTTTCTCCTTCCCACTTGAAAAAAATATGTTAATATTAAGACTACCTAATGTATGGTACCCTTTTGTAACATTGCGTAATATATATATAATATTATATAATATATCACAATATAAGGCAATTGAACTCTCTGGTTTAAAGCACACAAGAAGTTTACTGTAATTTAGTTAAAATAATTTGTATTGATTGCAATACAACATAAGAAAATTTCTGTATCACCATAGGTCCCCCCGACATTGGGAGTTACATAACAGTAGTCTCTATTACATCATTTAAACTGTAATTTTGCAAAATATGCTTTGTTCTATAGGCTAGAGACATACTCCTTAAAAAGACCCTAGAGTATGCTAAACTTCTTTATTGCAGCCAGTTAGGGACAAATATAAATGAACTCCTGCACTGAACAAGCAATCACTGTGTAGAATGTTGAAGGGTCAGAGACCTGGATCTTGCAGGATACATTAAAAACTTCTCTGTGTACAGTGTGTGTGTGGGGGGGGGAGGAAACAAATTGTCAGAGAAAAATTACAGAAAACCATGCAATTTTTATTTTTAACAGGCTGTAAATCTAGTGGTTTAGAGCCTTGTTTCTCAACCTGTGGTACGTGTAACCTGGAGGTACCTGGAGCATTGACAAGGTGTACTCAGGGACTTTTCTTCTTTCTTTCTTTTGGCGCTGATGCAGCTAAATTAAACATTCAATATATCCCAGAAATCAATGTTTATCATATTTACTCTCAAGCACCTCTAACAGGCCAGACTGTATTTCCCTTTCTGAGCTGGTCAGCTGCTCTTTCACAGTGACCGATTCAAACTTGTTTTTTTGGATGTCTCATTAGTTGCTTTCTTGATTATTTGCTGCATTTGCATTCAGTAAAAATGGATTTTAACAAATTTCTGAAAGCCAGAAAATATATATGTTATCAATTTGTCCCTTTCTATGGTATGCATGATTTATGTGTTAGAGTTGGGGGTACTTAGAACAAACAATTATGCCTGTGGGGGTATGTGCTACAAAAAAGGGTGAGAAACAGGGGTTTAGAGCACCAACAAGATGGCTTAGATTAGAAAATCTCATAAGCCAGTGCAAATTCTGCTGTAACACTGATAAGGCCCAAAGAAGTCCGAAACAATTGTCTGTGGTTTCCATGTTCCTCGTTCAGAGGAAGATTGCCTGATATTTCAGGGCTGGACTGATCTGTATTGGTGGGATCAGACTGATATACTTAAAGGGCCATGATACCCAAATGTTGAAACACTTGAAAGTGATGCAGCATAGTTGTAAAAAGCCGACTAGAAAATATCACCTGAACATCTCTTTAAAAAAGAAAGATATTTTACCTCAAAATGTCCTAAGTATTCACACCCCACTGCAAAGGGCTTTAAAGGGACAGTCTAGGCCAAAATAAACTTTCATGATTCAGATAGGGCATGTAATTTTAAACAATTTTCCAATTTACTTTTATCACCAACTTTGCTTTGTTCTTTTGGTATTCTTAGTTGAAAGCTTAACCTAGGAGGTTCATATGCTAATTTCTTGGACCTTGAAGGCCACCTCTTTTCAGAATGCATTTTAACAGTTTTTCACCACTAGAGGGTGTTAGTTCACGTATTTCATATAGATAACACTGTGCTCGTGAAGTTATCTGGGAGCAGGCACTGATTGGCTAGACTGCAAGTCTGTCAAAAGAACTGAAATAAAGGGGCAGTTTGCAGAGGCTTAGATACAAGATAATCACAGAGGTTAAAAGTATATTATTATAACTGTGTTAGTTATGCAAAACTGGGGAATGGGTAATAAAGGGATTATCTATCTTTTTAAACAACAAAAATTCTGGTGTAGACTGTCCCTTTAAGCAGCAAATCAGTATGTCTGTCCTGGGACAGGCAAGGGAGTGAGCTTCGTGAACACTCATCTTATTTCCCTATTCAGTTTAAGGAACTTTACCATGAAATCTCATGAGAGTTAAGTGAAATCTCAGGAGATCACAGTAAAAGAGTTCATGACCTCAGCACTGCTGATGCCGATTGGCTGCTGTTCAATTCTTAATTTTTATTTATTTTATTATTTTTTTACCTGCAGCTGGGCAGATAACTTTTTACACAGAACTTACTCTGCTAAGCTGAGGAAATTGTGAGGTAAAATATCTTCCTTTTTTAAATAGAGATGCTCAGGTGATATTTTCCTGTCATCTTTTTACAGTTATACTGCATCAGTTTCAAGTGATTTAGCATATGAGTATTAATTCCCTTTAAGGAAAGTTTTCCTCTGTGAAAGCACAATTGGGCAAACAGAGGCTGTTCCCTGGGTGGTCACAACAAGTTATTGAGCTATTGTGTGTTCCTGGTTGAGCACTTTTTCTTGTTGCTGCTGTAACTACAAGGAGTCTCTACAGTCTACACCAGTGTCATTAAGTAGCAGCCAGAGCAGATATAAAGCATTACTTGAGCACAGGGGGGGAATCACAAATTCTGATTGAGTGACTACAAAGAAAGCGCAGTAAACATTGAAACACATTGAACACTGCTGCACATGTTGTGTGCTTCTGTAACAGCACCATTTTTATAGAATAAAGGCAAATTGATAATTAAAAAAAAAGGGGTGTTCACTCTTTTTAGTTCTATGGACCTGTTTCCGGATGTGGAAACCAAGTTAGGCCAAAAGCACCCTATATGGGTAAGAAATTAAAAGGGATATGAAACCCAAAAATGTTATTTTGTGATTCAGACAGATCATACCATTTAAAAAGCAAACACATTTTCTTAGTTTCCATGATATTATGTGTTGTAGAAATACCTAGGTAGGCATCTGGAGCACTACATCACAGGAAATAGTGCGGACATCTAGTGCCCTTGCAAATGGATAACATTCTTGCAAAACTGCTGCCATATTGTGCTCCAGAAATAGGCCGGCTCCTAAGCTACATACCTGCTTTTTAACCTTTTAACGCCGTTATGCCGTTCTATTCCGTCATATTTACACTGGGCTTTAAAGCCGTTATGACGGAATAGAACGTCATATCAAACGGCTGTCCTGAAGCCTTCTGCGCTTCAAGGACTTGATCGCGGTCTGGAGGGCGTTCCTAGGGTTGTAGGGACGCCCCCCAGATGCGATCCAATAATTGAAATCTCGCGATCGTATGCACGATCGCGTAGTTTCAATTTGTCTACATCGGAACAGGTGTTCCGATGTAGACACTTTAACCCTGTCACGAAAGGGTTAAAGAAAGAGAACAAAGAAAAATTCAAAATAGAAAGTTGTTTAAAATTGCATGCTCTATCTGCATCATGAAAGAAAAATGTTGGGTTTCATATCCCTTTAAGCTTTGTAAACATTTCTGGTTCATTATGTGATTTAGTTACTAAACAGCTCAAGATGTTAAACGAGTCAAATCTGTACTGTTATGGGAACAGGAGTTTGAGATTGATAAACACTGCACAGCATCAATGTAAAAAGTTTACCTTCTTCCCCTGCGCTTTCATCCCCAGATGCTGCAGATTTTTCATTCACATCGTCATTTTCTTCCACATCAGACTCTGCACTCTCACCCTCTAAACCCTCTTCATCCTCACTCTCTTCCTCTTCTTCCTCCTCTTCTTCCTCATCAGACACACTTCTTAAGGTTGCCAGCAGTTGCTGGTACATGTTCACCTGTTCGGGTTCACTTTCGACCTCACTCTCAAGACTGGATTCATCATCTGAGCTGTCACGCTGAGAGAGTGTTGAAAATATTTCTAAAGTGTAACATCTCAAGAATAAAACATAGTGTAACGTCAAAAATATAAACAGAAATGTAACTTCTACCTCCCTTGTAAGTATATATTTTTATTTTTTTAAGAAATTCCTATTTCTTCTCACACTGCTGTCTTTAAAGTGAAGGTCAATTTTCATGTGAAAGTGCCCGGGTTTTTAAAAAACTATTTAAAACAAGGGCACTTTCATTCATGAAAATTGACATTTCAGCCGTTTTTTAAAAATATACTTACCTTTTCTTCTTGAAGCCCCTCCAGTGCTTCACCAGCCCGTCGCAAGCCTCGTCATACGTCAGCAATGACGATTCCGGCATCCTCTAATCACGGCTTCCCCCCAGGGTAATCATTTCCTGAGGCAACGCTGTGATTGGAGGAAGCAGGTTTCGTCATTGCTGGGTAAGTAAACCAGGAAGAAGCAGGTGGGGGCATCGTTTCAGAACAGCGATCCGGCGTTTCAGAAGAAGAAGGTAAGTATTTTTAAAATACGGTGCTATGTCAATTTTCATGAATGAAAGTGCCCATGTTTTTAATCGTTTTTTTAAAAAACGGGCACTTTCACATGAAAATTGAACTTCACGTTAAATGTCTATTAGAAACAAAAAGTTGCCGGGTCCCGAGTGAATTAAAAAGTAATAAACTTTATTGGAGCAAGTGGAAAAAAAGTGGAAAAAAACATCCAGCGTGTCCGTCGGATCATCTGACGCATATTGGCTGTATGCCGTAGTCATAGCTTAATCCGGAAAAGGCAGGCTGGTTCATTTAAACACCAAACACTTCCTTTATTGGATAAAAGCAATATGCATTAAGCGGACCTCATTGGAGGATTTGTCACTTGAAGGTAAAGGGATAGGAAAGTCAAAATTAAACTTGTATGAATCAGATAGAGCATGTCATTTTAAATGTGCTTCGTTCTCTTAGTATCCCTTGTTAAAAAAATGAATACGCACATATCATACACTAGTGGGAGCTGCTGCTAATTTGTGCCTGCACACAGTTGTCTCTTGTGATTGGCTAAATAGATATTTTCAGCTTCCTGTCAGTAGTGCAATGCTGTCAATTCAGCAATAGAGAACAAGAGAATTAAAAAAATTTGATAATAAAATTAAATTGGAAAGTTGTTTAAAATTTTATGTTCTATCTGAATCATAAAAGAAAATTTGGGGGTTTACTGTCCCTTTAAAGACCTTAGTATATATATCTCAAAAGTACAGACCCATTATTAATCACTCCATTAATACTAATGGTAATAATTATAATAGATATAATTTTACAAACTGAAGTATAATTTATATAAGCTCCACCTACATTATGTTCATTGTAGACATTTGTCAAAATACCCTGTATAGTCGGCTATAGTAAATCAGAGCTATAAAACTCATTTTATAATTTACGAAGAATATAGGGAAAATATCAGTATTAAAACAGTATTATCAGCAGAAAAAGGCAGAATATTTAATGAGCTGTGTCTAACACATTTAACACATGAACCACCAGCGAACAGCTGGTCCTCTGACTGAGCAGCCACTACAGAAAGCAACACCTAGGTATATTAAGCCTGGATAGGCAAATGATCTCTAAAATATATATAATAATATATAAATAACACTTATACATGACTAAGGGCAACAGGCCCGAAACGTTGTCTTGATCTGTATACCCTTGGGAGATTCCAATAAACGTGAACTTTTGAATAAGTTTAGTGAGTGCTGCTGTCTTTGGAAACTTGCATGAAACTGTATTCCAAAACACTAAACAGACACTGCCAAGTCTGAACTAATTATCTGCCATGTTTTGCCTTTGCTGTGGATATCTATTGCTTGCATAATAGTCAGTTAAAATCTCTACAAAAAGTCCACTGAAACACCTGTGATATACTTCTTTCCTATAGTATTTTGCTTAACCCCTTAGTGACCAACGACGTATGGGGTACGTCCTGCAAAAAAATGCAGTTAATGACCAAGGACGTACCCCGTACGTCGTTGGTCTTTGAAAGCAGTGGAAGCGATCCTGATCACTTCCAACTGCTTTCATGTTATAGCAGTGATGCCTCGATATTGAGGCATCCTGCTATAACATTTTTTAGCCCACCGATGAAGAGAGAGCCACCCTGTGGCCCTCTCTGCATCGGCCATCTATGGCCATGTTCGTTGGTGGGTGGGAGCTGATCCAGGGAGGCGGGTGGGCGGCCATCGGTGGGGAAGGGGGCGAGATCGAGTGCGCGTGCACGTGCGCGAGTGCGCGCGCGTGCACGTGAGTGGGTGCGCGCGCGTGCACGGGAGCGGGTGCGCGCGCGCGCGGGTGGGAACCCTACACTATGGAACAAAAGTTAAGTGTTACACGGTGGGAGAGAGGGTGGGAACAGAAATTAAGTAGTTATTTAACGATCTGGGAGGGTGGGAGGTTGGGGGTTGAGGGGGGGCAGCTACACTACAGAAAATATATTTTTTTAAATAATAAAATAAAATAAAAAATATATTTGATTTCAAACTGGGTACTGGCAGACAGCTGCCAGTACCCAATATGGCGCATAATAAGGCAGAGAGGGGGGTTAGAGAGCTGTTTGGGGGGGATCAGGGAGGTTGGGGGCTAAGGGGGGATCCTACAGAGCAGAATTATCATTTTTATTTTTTTTTAAATCCCCAAAAAAATCTTATTTTAGTACTGGCAGACTTACTGCCAGTACTTAAGATGGCGGGGACAATTGTGGGGTGGGGGAGGGAAGAGAGCTGTTTGGGAGGGATCAGGGGGTGTGATGTGTCATGTGGGAGGTTGATACCTACACTAAAGCTAAAATTAACCCTGCAAGCTCCCTACAAGCTCCCTAATTAACCCCTTCAATGCTGGGCATTATACACGTGTGGTGCGCAACGGCATTTAGCTGCCTTCTAATTACCAAAAAGCAAAGCCAAAGCCATATATGTCTGCTATTTCTGAACAAAGGGGATCCCAGAGAAGCTTTTACAACCATTTATGCCATAATTGCACAAGCTGTTTGTAAATAATTTCAGTGAGAAACCTAAAATTGTGAAAAATTTAACGCTTTATTTTTATTTGTTAGCATTTGGCGGTGAAATGGTGGCATGAAATATACCAAAATGGGCCTAGATCAATACTTTGGGTTGTCTACTACATTATACTAAAGCTAAAATTAACCCTAAAAGCTCCCTACAAGCTTCCTAATTAACCCCTTCAATGCTGGGCATAATACATGTGTGGTGCGCAGTGGCATTTTGCGGCCTTCTAAATACCAAAAAGCAATGCCAAAGCCATATATGTCTGGAATTTCTGAACAAAGGGGATCCCAGAGAAGCATTTACAACCATTTGTGCCATAATTGCACAAGTTGTTTGTAAATAATTTCAGTGAGAAACCTAAAGTTTGTGAAACAATTTGTGAAAAAGTGAACAATTTTTTTTATTTGATCGCATTTGGTAGTGAAATGGTGGCATGAAATATACCAAAATTGGCCTAGATCAATACTTTGGGATGTCTTCTAAAAAAAAATATATGCATGTCAAGGGATATTCAGGGATTCCTGAAAGATATCAGTGTCCCAATGTAACTAGCGCTAATTTTGAAAAAAAGGGGTTTGGAAATAGCAAAGTGCTACTTGTATTTATGGCCCTATAACTTGCAAAAAAAGCAAAGCACATGTAAATATTGGGTATTTCTAAACTCAGGACAAAATTTAGAAACTATTTAGCATAGGTGTTTTTTGGTGGTTGTAGATATGTAACAGATTTTGGGGGTCAAAGTTAGAAAAAGTGTGTTTTTTTCCATTTTTTCCTCATATTTTATAATTTTTTTTATAGTAAATTATAAGATATGATGAAAATAATGGTATCTTTAGAAAGTCCATTTAGTGGCGAGAAAAACGGTATATAATATGTGTGGGTACAGTAAAGGAGTAAGAGGAAAATTACAGCTAAACACAAACACTGCAGAAATGTAAAAATAGCCTTGGTCCCAAACGGACAGAAAATGGAAAAGTGCTGTGGTCCTTAAGGGGTTAAAGCAACATACCAGTCAAAATTTAAATGCACATAGATGTATTACATCTTTAAATAGAAACATATCTGCAATATACATGTATTGGCATAAATGCTTCTAGTAAAAGTTATCACTTTTTTTTAACATTTTTCTCTGCATGTGAAGCATAGCTAGATATTGTCACTGCACCCACATTTTAAATAATGCAGCTGCTCAGATCATCAATGGGGCTTGTATCATGTGATACTTTTAATAAATACAAATAGCTTAGAAAAATAAGAAAAATTACATGAAGTTTTAGAAAGGATGGTGCAGACACCTACCAGCTCAACAAGCTGAGTTGCTCCTTCTCGAGTAGAGACTCTGTAAAAAGAAAAATAAGTAATTTAACTTATAATTTAAGCAATAAGTTAGGGTGAAACCAAAAACTTGACAGCGTAATTTACTGTAGATATTCACATTATGCAGCTTTTGAACATATATGCATTCCTCTTGTATCTAAAGCCACTACACCCTTCACTTGTGCACTCTGGAACTCTTGCTCTGTTTGCAACAAGCTCACTTCTATACATGACCTTTTTCTCCCACCTTCTGGCTCTCACAGAAACTTGGCTCTCTCCTTTAGACACAGCATCCACTGCTGCATTGTCACATGGGGGCCTCCACTTTAGCCATACTCCTAGGTCTGGTAACAGACAAGGAGGTGGTGTAGGTATTTTTAGTTCCTCTCATTGCACCTTTAAACAAATACAACCCATCTCTTCTCTCACATTTTCCTCATTCGAAACCCACATGATTCGCTTATTCTCTCCCCTCTCTATACATGTTGCAGTAATATACTGCCACCCTGGCTGCTCAACTCAATTTCTAGATAACTTTGCTGCCTAGCTACCTGTTGTCCTTTCCTCAGACACTCCTGCCCTCATTCATGGTGACTTCAACGTCCCTCTTGATAATCCCACTGCCTCCTCTGCAAAACAACTTCTGCAACTCACTTCCTCTTTCGGTCTGTCACAATGGACTGACTCTCCCACTCACAAAGTCATTACCTTGATCTGATCTTTAGCTATCGATCCACTATTTCAAGCTTCACAAACTCCCCTTTTCCTCTTTCTCACCATCATCTCTTCACTTGCAACATCTCATCCCTCCCTACAACTCTCCCTCCTTCTACCCCTCACGCCAAACTTCACAGAAGCATTATGTCATTAGATCAGCAACAGCTCTCTAGTTCTCTTGAAACTCTCCGCTCATCCATCTCATCCTTTTCCTGCCCTGACCAATCTGCACTATAATTCCACCCTTATATCGGTCCTTGGCAATCTGGCCTCTCCTACCATAGCTTGGAAATCACACACTTACCCTCAGCCCTGGCATACTCCTCTGACACGGTACCTACGCAGACGTTCCCATACTGCTGAGCGGCACTGGAGAAAATCTCGGAGTTCAGCTGACTTTCTTCACTACAAGTTTAACTTGAACTCCTACTATTCTGCCCTTAATCTTTATAAGCGACACTACATCTCTACTCTTATCTCCACTCTTTCTTCAAAACGTCTGCTCTCCACTTTCAACACTCTTGTCTGTCCACCCTCACATCCTAATACAACTTCTCTGTCAGCTCAAGATTTTGCCAGCCACTTCAATAACAAAATCGATTCCATCAGAAACTAAATCAACTTAGCATGCTTCCAGCCTCTCACCCCTTCAAAAGCTTGCAATGAACCAAAACCTGAATAGCCATATATTTAACTCTTTCACCTCTGTTACTGAGGAAGACGTTTCAGCACTTATACTGCGCTCTTGCCTCACTACCTGTTCCCTCGACCCCATCCCCTTTACAGCTACTCCCCTCCCTCTCTTCTACCCTTACCCCTATACTCACACACATTTTCAACCTCAGCACCGGTATATTTCCCTCATCTCTGAAACATGCACTGGTCACACCTATCCTCAAAAAATCTTCCCATCCAACTTCCGCCCTATTTCCCTGCTCCTTCTTGCCTCAGAGCTTCTTTAAAAAGCTAGTACATGCACGCCTATCCTATTTACTTACATTACACTCCCTCTTTGACTTACTGCAATCTGGATTTCGCCCCCATCACTCCACAGAGACAGCAATCGTTAGGTTATCAACGACCTACTCACAGCAAAATCCAAAGGCCACTTCTCTCTGCTTACCCTCCTTGATCTGTCTGCAGCCCTTGATACTGTAGACCACCCTCTTTTGCTCCAAACCCTCCAATCCTTCTGCATTTGTGACACAGTCCTCTCGTGGTTCTCTTCCTACCTTTCTAACCGTACCTTTAGTGTAGCCTTTTCTGGGGCTTCCTCTGCCCCTTTACCACTTTCTGTTGGGGTACCGCAAGGCTCTGTCCTCGGTCCCCTTCTCTTCTCAATCTACAGGTCATCATTAGGTTCCCTAATAAAGTCCCACGGGTTTCAATATAATTTGTATGACGACAACACTCAAATCTACATCTCTGCTGCAGACCTATCTCCTTCCTTGCAAACCCGTGTCACTAACTGTCTCTAACATCTCTTCCTGGATGTCCCCTCACTACCTTAAGCTAAATCTCTCCAAAACTGAGCTCCTTATTCCCCCCCTTCTTCTAAAATTTCTACCCCCCTTCTCTCTATACCTGTCGACAACTCAGTCATTACTCCTAACCCGCATGCCCGATGTCTTGGGGTCACACTTGACTCAGATCTTTCTTTCACTCCTCACATTTAGGCCTTGGCTAAATCCTAGCGCCTCTACCTTAAAAACCATTTCTAAAATTAGACATTTCCTTACACAAGCCACAACTAAGATCTTAATCCACTCTCATTCTTTCCCGCCTTGACTATTGCAACTCAGTCCTCTCTGGTTTTCCTAGCTGCCATCTAGCTCCTTTGAAATTCATAATGAATGCCTCTGCCAGGCTCATCTTCCTTACACGTTGCTCTTCATCTGCTGCACCTCTCTGCCAATCAATTCACTGGCTTCCTCTTGCCTCCAGGATTAAATACAAAATCCTGACTCTGACATACAAAGCCCTCAACTGCACTGCTCCCCTCTATATCTCTGACCATGTCTCCAGATACTCTCCAGCCCCTCTCTTTTGCTCCGCTTACGACACACACATTGTCATGTTTTCTTGGACAGTCATTCTAACTGTGGACAGTGGTATGATTAACAAATGAAGCAGTGTAAGCCACATGCACACACAAATATATATATATATATATATATATATATATATATATATATATATATATATATGTATTATACACATACATATATAATATACAATCACATACACAGTTACACACATATACATATATATATATATATATATATATATATTTTATTTTTATTTATTTTTTCCTTCTTTTTAATTTGACTGAAAATGAGCCCTGCTCCTGTCCAGGAATCCAATAAAGGCATACTAGCAATAGGGGTGGGGGGCTGCTCCTTTCAGAAATGCTGTGCCTTGCTGATATCAAATACACTGTAGATGCAGTTAAGTTAACCCAGCAGCAGAGGGGACTGCAGTTTTAGCCTTTTTGGTAGCCGTGGGGTTAACTGCATCTGCTATGTATTTGATCCGTTTTAGAGAGCAGGAGATTGTGTGGGAGGTTCCATAATGTTTACATACCCCAAGTTTCAGACTGCAGACGTCCCTAGGGGGAAATATAAGTAAGTGGCTTTCCCTCCTTCATTCCAGCATGGGCTCTGCTTTTAGACTTCTAGATTGATCGGCTGGCCGGCTGCTACCGAGTTCAGAAAGTGAAAGTAAAACAGCTTTTTTTTTTTACAAATGTGTGCTAAAAGCAACCACTAGATGGAGCTGGTTTGCAAGAAATCACATACAAATCAATGCATTACAGCCACTTCAAAGGATTTTTTTTTTTAGCAAAAAATTGCGACTCTCACGGTTTTTAAATTGCAGCGATTAATCGCGGTTTTAAATCGCATATGCGATTAATCATGCAGCCCTACTCCACAAGACTCTCCCCTAGTTTTGAAAGACTCTTCTGTTCAGGGATGCATACAACCTACACTAACACAGCTGCCAGTACCCAAAATGGTGGGAAATAGTTAGTGTGGGGTGTGTTAGAGAGCTGTTTGGGGGGGGGACCAGGGAGGTTGGGGGCTAAGGGGGGATCCTACAGAGCAGCATATGTAAATATGCTTTAAAAAACAACAAAAAAAAATCAAAGATAGCTTTTATTTTAGTACTGGCAGACTTTCTGCCAGTACTTAAGATGGCAGGGACAATTGTGGGGTGGGGGAGGGATGAGAGCTGTTTGAGAGGGATCATGGGGTGGGATGTGTCAGGTGGGAGGCTGATCTCCACACTAAAGCTAAAATTAACCCTTCAAGCTCCCTACAAGCTACCTAATAAACCCTGTCACTGCTGGGTATATTACAAGTGTGGTGCGCAGCGGCATTTAGCGGCCTTCTAATTAACAAAAAGCAACGCCAAAGCCATATATGTCTGCTATTTCTGAACAAAGGGGTTCCCAGAACAGCATTTACAACCATTTGTAAAATAATTGCACAAGCTGTTTGTAAATAATTTCAGTGAGAAACCCAAAGTTAGTGAAAAAGTGAACGATTTTTTTATTTGATCGAATTTGGCGGTGAAATGGTGGCATGAAATATATCAAAATGGGCCCAGATCAATACTTTGGGTTGTCTACTACACTAAAGCTAAAATTAACCCTACATGCTCCCTACAAGTTACCTAATTAACCCCTTCACTGCTGGGCATAACACAAGTGTGGTGCGCAGCAGCATTTAGCTGCCTTCTAATTACCAAAAAGTAATGCCACAGCCATAAATGTCTGCTATTTCTGAACAAAGGGTGGCTTGACATGTACCAAAATGGGCCTAAATCAATACTTTGGGTTGTCTTCTAAAAAAAAATATATACATATCAAGGGATATGCAGGGATTCCTGACAGATATCAGTGTTCCAATGTAACTAGCGCTAATTTTGAAAAAAAGTGGTTTTGAAATAGCAAAGTGCTACTTGTATTTATTGCCCTATAGCTTGCAAAAAAGCAAAGAACATGTAAATATTGGGTATTCCTAAACTCAGGACAAAATTTAGAAACTATTTAGCATGGGTGTTTTTTAGTGGTTGTAGATATGTAACAGATTTTGGGGGTCAAAGTTAGAAAAATTGTGTTTTTTTCCATTTTTTCATCATATTTTATAATTTTTTTATAGTAAATTATATGATATGATGAAAATAATGGTATCTTTAGAAAGTCGATTCAATGGCGAGAAAAACGGTATATGATATGTGTGGGTACAGTAAATGAGTAAGAGGAAAATTACAGCTAAACACAAACACTGCAGAAATGTAAAAATAGCCTTGGTCCCAAACGGTCAGAAAATGGAAAAGTGCTGTGGTCACTAAGGGGTTAAAGGGACACTGAACCCAATTTTTTTCTTTTGTGATTCAGATAGAGCATGCAATTTTAAGCGATTTTCTAATTTACTCCTATTATCAAATTTTCTTCATTCTCTTGTTATGTTTATTTGAAAAGCAAGAATTTAAGTTTAGATGCCGGACCATTTTTTTTGAACAACCTGGGTTGTCCTTGCTAATTGGACAGCACCAATAAACAAATGCTGTCCATGGTTCTGAACCACAAATTTGCAGGCTCCTTAGCTTAGATGCCTTCTTTTTCAAATAAAGATATCAAGAGAACGAAGACAAAATGATAATAGAAGTAAATTATAAAGTTGTTTAAAATTACATGCTCTATCTGAATCATGAAAGAAAAATTTTGGTTCAGTGTCCCTTTAATGATAAGTCTCTATCTTATTTAGGGTTTCAAGATGTCCAATATATATAACTGGGAGTGGGGTGGCGGCGGCGCAGTAGCGGGTGAAGCCACCTCCCTGAAATGAGCTTTTGCAGGTTGGGATGTCAGACAAGCAGTAATTATAAACAGTATAGTCAGTGGTTAAAAAAGCACTACTGTAAGGTTTTCATGTTCCAGTCTTTGACCATAGTAACTATAGCTAATTGCTCTTTAGGTTACACTCACTGGTCATAAAATGGATGCTGTTCCCCGAATTCTTTAAGATGCTTCTTCTGTTTCTTGGTTAGATTGCTGATCTCTTCTCCCAGCCGCTGTTTTCTCCGCTTCCCCATTTTAATGCTGTTCTTGTTTTTTGTTTTTTTGTTTTTTTTTTCACATCCACGTGGGTTAGGCAACAAGTCCAAACTACTTCCGGGAATCAAATGTCACGTCACCCACGTGGTAAACCATAGAGTCAGTAAACCTGAAAAATTGTTGTCACTGTAATATGACGTCATCCAGAGAACCGAGCTCTGCTAGTTCCAAAACTAGTGTGGTTTACTGCTTCGCGGAAGTCATTGATTGGGTGGGTCCTGCTTTCTGGAAGTGACGTATACTAACAGCTTCCTATCTCACAACTGGGCTTCACACCTGACAAGCATTACTGTTTTTGAAATTTTGAATGGAGCCGACTGTTGCTGTATCGGAGGCGCTCCGGGGCCCTGGAGAAGTGGATGGGGATCGATTGGGGCGACTCCCGGAAAGGCTGCAGAAAAGGGAACAGGAGCGGATTCGAGAAACTGAGCGGCGGCGGGAAGAGAAGGAGAGTCAGGCTGTGCTGGAGGAGAAGAGCGGATACTTCAGTGCTGGTTTTGAGCCTGAGAGAGCGGCGCTGGAAGAGCAGCTCTCAGCTACTGATTCTGTTTGCGAACCCCGAGTGTTAGAGGAGATCACCGGCCGCCTGCAGCAGCTCCAGAAGTTACTTAATGACAGTATGAGGTTCCTGTCGCCCTATGATATCCGCAAGGCTCAGGAGGCGCTCACTCGACTCCAGGCAGTGCTGGATGAGAAGAGGAAACTGCAGCAGCCTAAAAAATTCGCTTTCAAGTCCCGTAAAAAAGAACCTACGGCTGGACCAGCACCACAGCCACCTCCCGACCAACAAACAGTACCCGCAAAGGTCCCAGACCCGGAGCCCTCAAGCTGTGGCTTCCAGGACCTCACCTCTCAGGTCTTGTTTATGGAACCTGCTGAGATCCAACAAAGGGACCTGTTGCTGTGTCAGCTGCGTGACTGCACCGTCACTCTGCGGGGTAGCCCAGCCACTCTACACTTGAGGGGCCTGCACGGTTGTAGGGTACTTTGTGGCCCCGTGTCCTCTTCTGTATTTGTAGATGGCTGCACAGATTGTATCTTTACCTTCCCCTGCCAGCAACTGCGCACCCACAGCACCTCCAATACCCGCTTTTACCTGCATGTCACCAGTAGGGCTATTATTGAGGACTGCAGTGGACTTTACTTCGCACCTTTCAATTGGACCTATGATGGTATCCTACAGGACTATAAAGTGTCTGGCCTGGACATAACCAGGAATAACTGGAATCAAGTTGATGACTTTAACTGGCTTGCAAGTGATGCTAGCTCCCCAAACTGGTGTGTAATTCCAGAAGATAGTAGAATAGCACAATGGAATTGATGCTGTACAAAGCAGCTCTAATATTATCTATTATTTACTATAGAGAAGCCTTAATGTTTGGCAGGAATTAAAGTATATGAGGTTACTGATCACTAATGTAACAATATATATAATAAAAGCTGTTGAAAATCTATGTATGCTTATTTTGCATGTTGACTGTGTATAGCACTATACTCATAGAAACTGCTAATTTATTTAAGTTGAGGTTTAGTTTTTAATCTCTTAAAACACAGTAATATAGTTTATTTTCATACAGAATGGATATTGGATGTTTTTTTTTTCCTGGAAAGTTACAAAAAAGATAGTACATTTATGTGAATATTTGTATTTTGTCAGCAAACACTTTTTTCGATGTAGCAAAGAATTTTATATCTAAATATATCATTAAAAAGTCCCAGATCTTAGGAACCATGGCTTACTAGCTTTAGTGGTTTGTCAAGTCAGCTGTACATGTATTAATCTAATGCAAAAGCTAATGTTCTGTATTGTTAAAGGGACAGTCAAGTAAAAAAACAACTTTTATTATTCAAATAGGGCATGTCATTTTAAACAACTTTACAATTTACTTTTATCACCAATTTTGCTTTGTTCTTTTGCTATTCTTAGTTGAAAGCTAAACCTAGGAGGTTCATATGCTAATTTCTTAGACCTTGAAGGCTGCCTCTAATCTACATGCATTTTGACAGTTTTTCACCACTAGAGGGCATTAATTCATGTGTTTCATATAGATAACATTGAGCTCATGTACATTCATTTACCGAGGAGTGAGCACTGATTGGCTAAAATGCAAGTCTGTCAAAAGAACTGAAATAAGGGGGCAGTCTGCAGAGGCTTAGATACAAGGTAATTACAGAGGTAAAACGTGTATTATTATAGCTGTGTTGGTTATGCAAAACTGGGGAATGGTTAATAAAGGGATTATCTAGCTTTTAGATCAACAAAAATTCTGGTGTTGACTGTCCTTTTAAGAGTGTGCATGTGCGTAATCTCAACTAAGGGGTTAAAATATAGCTAAAGTCCTGCTTAGGAGGTCTAACAATTGCAGTTTTTGAGAAGAACATGGCTCTTGATGTACAATTAGCAGTGTCATATGCATGCTGAGGAGCTGTGATCTGTTGCGCCTCCCAAATTGGACTAGCTATATGTGTAACCATATCAGTGGTTATGCACATAGGAAGGGACACTAAGAAGAAAAAAATACTTGCCTTAACATGTTAAATATTTCATTTTTATGTTAGAGTCCATTTAGCTTGGGGGCCCATTCATCAATTATAATATATACAAATTAAATGTAAAGTTTAATGAATAAGTGAAAAGGTCCCCAAGCTAAATGGACACTGTACATCTAAAAAATACTCTTAAAAACAGGGGCACTTTCATTCATTAACTTTTACATTGATGCTTCTTTGTTTAAAATACCTTTTGTTTTATGGAAAGCAGACCTGCGATCCTCCTCCTGCAGCTAGCAGATCGATGACAAATCCGTGTTCCTCCAATCACTGTGTGCCCCCTTTGGCGTCCAGCTCGTGAGGCAACGCATCGATTGGAGGAAGCCAGGTTCGTCATTGATCTGCTAACTACAACAGGAGCTGCAGGCAGAGGATCGCCGGTCTGCTTTCCATAAAGAAAAGGTAAGTATTTTAAAAAAGAAGTTTCAATGTAAACTTTAACGATTGAAAGTGCCCGTTTTCTTAAGAGTATTTTTAGATACCGGGCACTTTTTCATTAAACTTTTCATTCACTTTAATATTAAACCCAGTTAGCTTAATTTCATAATTGGATGATTCTTCATTATAGCATGGTATTTTATCACCACCGAACCAACAAATCTGTGTGTTCAACACCTGCATCCACCCTGGAAATCTGTTTGCTTAACCAACACAAAGAGTTTGAATTTGTAGGTAAAGTACCACTCGGAAGCCACAGAGAACATCTGTCCCCTGTTTTTGTAAGTGTCGTAAACAAGGAATAATATCTACATACTGAATAGTTAATTACTTTGATATTTATAGTTAGGTTGTTGCTCGGCAGTTCTAACATTGCATTAGCAAAGTGGAACCTGTGTTTCATCAATATCGTATTCCTGTTTTGACTGACAGCTTATTCTTGCAAGGAATTTATTATATTCTAGTCTGTACTGGGAGCTGTCATATTTGTTAAATAACTAGATCATTCACATACGGAGCACAAGAATGTGTTTGTATCCTCGAGCTGCCAGCTATACAGAGTTGCCATTTAGCTTAGCAGCCTAAAAACAGGCTCTCATTCATCAGTGTAAATATGTATGGGTGTTTTTTGAGGGCGTAATTGATAAATAAGACCCTTAACCTGTGAAAGACATAATGCTTACAAGCTTCCACTCAAAACATTTTAAAATATTAGTGCTTTGGTAACTTTAAAAACAGTGTTTAATACATATTTAATTGGGAGGCAGGGACATTAGTGCCTAAATATATGCATATTGCTGTTCATGGCTAATCTGGTGATTCTAATAGAAGCATTCTCTAGAATAGTTCATGTGTTATTTAACCCTAATTTAAAGGTCTACACTCTACAGTGTGTTCTGTTGCAGGATGTTTTAGTCCTCTTGTGACAGCCAAGGCATTTGATTCATATTTTATATGCTTATAAACAATATCAACTGAGTGCCTACTGTATGGGTGACCCTTAGCTCTGATAGTGGAGACCCCTAGTGGTCAGCAAGGAAAAATGAACAATCAGAAGTATATCAGAGCGACAAGTATGGAGGCGGGGTCCTAATGGAGTCAAATATAAAACTTCGCTGAATAAAAAAATTTGCTGAATAAAAAATTCTTTACAATTTATTCTGAGAGTGTGAATACAATGTAAATAGTTTTTACATATGAGTAGATTACAATTGATGGTCAGATAATCATGGATCCATGTACTGACAATTAACAATATATATTAACATATGTAAGCAATAAAAGTTCTCTAACAATAAAAGCTAATATAAATAAAAATAATGAAATATTATAATATCAATGCAATGAGAATGCTATTTCAAACGCTGATAACTGACAGAGTTTGATATCAGTCAGAATTAAAGTGTGTGGCTTCGATAAACATAAAAATTGGCTTCTATCTGTATGTGAAAATACGTGATTACTCACAGCGATTTTGTATGGAGTGGACAATAGGATCTGTGTGTATATACTAAAGTACCACAGTGTAAAATAGAAAATTGCAATGCTGCAAATGCGATATCAATGCTGATGTGTAAGTAAGAACATCTGCGGTAAAGGGTTCCTAATAATTGCCTTGCAACATGAATCTATCTGTGCTCATGTGTAAAACCGTATACACGGTAAATTAAACCTTATTGCGTGTCCGTGAGTGTTAGCCTGACACAGTTTGCTTAGTTCTGGTGTCTGAGTCCCACCAGAATATGAATCAAACACACATAAAAATAGTTGGATATGTGAAAAAAATTGTGGGATTGACAAGTCTAAAATTCGTGAAAAAATTTGTAAAAAATAAAATTTTGTGAAAAAAATCCTTTGAGTGAAAAAATTCTTTGTGAATAACTAGAAAAAATCGATATAGGAAAATATTTAAAAAAAATAAATAAAATGTCTTAGATTTACTCTTAAAGTTTCTTGTAAGTGTGAAAACGATCAACGAAAAAAAGAAGGGAAAAACAGCTGTAATCCAAACAGTGTAAAAGTGTTCTTCACTGAAGAGGGTGTGAGGATATGTGCAACAGTTTTTCGGTCCACAAAAGTCAATGATTTGTTTCACATAGCGCTACGGGTTTTCTAAATGTGTTCAGCGTTAATACAGGAGATCTCTCTGTCAAAAACGAAAGCAAATATAGTGTAGATTGTTTTTTCGTATTACCTAATATCAGTAGTGTACTCACCAGCCAACGCGTTTCGGTCATGCACTGACATTTATCAAGACTGATTATGTGTTTACACTGGTGTCTTTAAATACCTGGTTAGCGTTTGTGGGTTTTTCTGTGTACCGGATGTGTTTCAGAGGTTTCGGGGCAAGGTTCTTCTATTTTTCTATTTATTATAGAGTTCAAAACCTTTTTTCAGTTACTATTAGGGTTTTGTGTCATTCAGTATATTTAGATGTTGTGATATTATAAGTGGATACCAGAATTGTCTTTCTAGACAAAGTTACTCGTTTATTTATTTGTTACCGTTCAAGAGTGACATAGCAGTGTTTTGCACCTCTGTGATGGGGCAAGATTGAAGGTGTGTAGTAGATTCACTTAATGATTGGCTCTTATTTGGGTGTGTGATAAAAATAAACCACAGATTGGATAAATAGCCGTGCATTTGTTCTGACATGTGTTAACATAAACATACTTCTTTGAAAGTGCAACAATATATCTTATGTGAGTAAAACATACTTCATCGTTTAAAATTGCAACAATATGTCCTATGTGAATTATACATTATACCACAGTACAAATGAGATACATATTAATACCACCGCCCAACTCGCTTGAGATTTACTTAACGATTTGGCTCTTATTTGGGTGTGTGGAAAAAATAAACCACAGATTCAATAAATAGCCGTGCATTTGTTCTGACATGTGTTAATATAAACATACTTCTTCGTTTAAAAGTGCAACAATATGTCATATGTGAGTAAAACATACTTCATCGTTTAAAATTGCAACAATATGTCATATGTGAATTAAACAGTATACCACGGTACAAATGATACATATTAATACCACCGCCCAACTCACTTGAGTTTTATGAGTTACCATACTGTGATATATTTCTGATTGTTGCGGTGATTCGTAAACATCATAGCTTTAAGTTTTTTAAAAACAAGATGATTAGAAAAATTAGAGTAAAGGAGGAAATATATATCTCTCTTCTTCTCCGTTTATTATTCCAATATATGTTTTTTTATAGTGCTATCGTGAATAAAATTCAAACTGGAAACAATGTTGGGAATATTACAACCAATGGTAAAAAAGGAGGACACATAACGAATATTCTCTTTGGGGTCATATAGCGGATGTTGGAATTGAAAATCAACTGGACGTTTCTAAGAGATAAAGGGAATTCCTAGACTTTATGTGTGGTAATTTCTAAGAACAGTGATGTTAGGGGTTAATATAATATAAGTTTCACAGGAACTCCAAAATCTATTTTTCTAAATTTACTTCTTTCTGGATTTATATTTCTAATATTGGCTCTTTCGATATTATTAAGAGCGCTATCTTTCACTTGCGACTCAAAATGTGTTTTGTGTCTCTTATTTATAAGAGTGGTATCTCTTAAATTAGGGGTAAGGTTGTATAGACACTGTCCCCTTTATTTATGAGTTATCCTTTAACACCAGTTCAAATATAGTTAATAATATTTGATAGATATTTATTAAAAAGTTGGTTCTACCTTAATTTAATATTAGATAGATATTTGTTTAGAAGTAAGTTCTACCTTAATTTATTCTTCTAGTTTACAGATATGTAATATTGTAAATAAATTTGGAGGATGATCTGTATATGGTTTTAATGTTAATGGACCTTAAATTTGGATAAAAGTATATCAGTTTATGTCTTAACTCACAAGGTAATTCGTTATAAAAAATGAGGGATAATCTGTATATATTTCCTGGTACATTTGTACCACAGACATTGGTAAAGCATATTTTTTTATAGCTTGTGTCTCAACTGACAGAGTGATTGAGACTTGTAATCTATACTGTATTTTATTCTAATAATACAAGTACAGAGTGTTTTAACTCCTACTTTTCATAGTATGTCTAAGAGAGTTAATTTGCATAGTATACGATATGTGTCAAATAAAGGTTAGATCATATCAAATTAAGGTTGACGATAGATTAAATTTGATTGCATTAAGGATAGATTCAACCTTTATTCCAATGTATATTACAGTTTTATGTTTCAATCTGGGATCCTGTGGAAAATATAAGCAAAAAGAGACAGGAGTAGTAGCATATACCATTATGGGATTTTTATTCCTACGGGAGTTCTCTAGAGTATTCCATATTTTCAAAAAGAGGTCATTATGAATTATATCTGGTTTTTAGGAGAGCTTCTATGAACAGAGAGAGACATGGTCAGTTGCATTAATTGTGGTTGAAAATAGTGTTATAAATCAATCTCCACCATCAATGCAGAAGTATAAGTAAAAGTGGTTGTTAGTTTTGAATAAATCTTTATGTTTCATATATCAAATTGTTTCTTATGATTTTTTTCAGTGGATTATTCAGGATCACTTGTTAAGTCACTTTTAGTGGGAAAAGGAAGATAATCATTTCACTATAGGTGAGAACTTTCTTTTTTGAGTCCATTAGGTAAGGAAGGTGAGACAGATCTTCTTATAATTAATATACATAAATCTAAATATGTAGTCCTTGGAAATCTTCAGGGGCCTTATAGGAGTCCAATTGTCCTTTAGATGTACATTTACAGAAATATGTAAAGCAACGTCCCTCCTACCTAAGAGATTCTACGCAAACCATAAATCTCTTGGAAGATATAACGTGGGAGAAGAACTTCATCTTGGCCACTTGTGATGTAACAGCCCTGTACACAAGTATACCTCACAAGGAAGGACTGGAAGCAGTAAGATTCTATCTGGAGCGAGACACAGAGATTCCATCAAAACAGTGTGATTTTATATTGGATAGCATCCACTACATTTTAAATCACAACTACTTTTGTAATGATGACAAGTTTTATCGAGAAGTTTGCGGTACGGCGATGGGGACCAGGTTCGCGCCCAGCTATGCCAACCTCTATATGGCAAAGGGGGAAGAAATATTCTGGGACTCTTGCCCAGCAAGCGCGGACCTGGTCCTCTATCGCCGCTACATTGATGATATCATTATGATCTGGAAAGGGTCTCAAGAAGATCTCAAACACACCATCAATGTTATGAATAAAAATGAAGTCAACCTAAGCTTCACATACGAATGGAGCCAGATATCACTGACATACTTGGATTTGAAGATAGAGGTTAAGGAAGGCTTAATTGAGACATGAACTTATTTTAAAAAAGGTGGACAGCAACAATTACGTCCACCAAACCAGCTGTCACCATAGTAATTGGAAAAGGAACATTCCAAAGGGACAACTTTTAAGGATGAAAAAAAACTGCTCAAACCCCTCTAAATGGGAAGAACAAGCACAAACTATTAAGGCTAAGTTTCTTGAAAGAGGCTATAAAGAAAATATGTTGGACCAGAAGATTGAAGAGATCCGAAAAATCGAAAGAAAGGATCTAACAAAATATAAAGAAAGGACAAAGAGGATTGAGAACAATGAAATCCTAAATATACGATTAATAACCGAATACAGTGAAAATAGTCGGATAATTGAGGATATCTTTAGAAAACACTGGAATATTCTCAAAAATGACGATGTTCTTGGAGAAAGGCTACCTCAGAACCCAACTTTTGTGTATAGAAGGACCAATAATCTGAAAAACAAATTGGCACCCAGTACACAAAAGAAAAAACTGCTTACAATTAAGGATGCCTTTGGAAAAATAGTGAGGGGATTTTTTCCGTGCCATACATGCAAGGCATGCAAATGCGGGATTAAAACTACTGAATTCCAGTCTAACAACAACAAGGAAAAATATAAAATTAAATATTTGATCCGTTGTCAAGATAGGAATGTGGTATACCTACTTCAATGTCCCTGTGGCCTCCAATATGTGGGACAAACATCTAGACCACTAAGGGATAGAATACGCGAACATCTCTTATGTATTGAAAAACTCAATAAAGAGACCTCGCTATACAAACACTTCGAGAAACATCATGGAGATATCAAATTATTGAAATACATAGGAATACAGAAGGTACCAAAAAATTGGAGAGGAGGTAACCATGGGAAAAAACTTCGGACCGAAGAATCAAAATGGATTTTCTATCTCGACTGTTTGTATCCAAGAGGGCTGAACAATAAGGAATATCTGGCCCACATCTTAAACTCCACCTAAAAAATCTTGAAGCTCTCTAAAGGACAATTGGACTCATATAAGGCCCCTGAAGATTTCCAAGGACTCCATATTTAGATTTATGTATATTAATTATAAGAAGATCTGTCTCACCTTCCTTACCTAATGGACTCAAAAAAGAAAGTTCTCACCTATAGTGACAAGATTATCTTCCTTTTCCCACTAAAAGTGACTTAACAAGTGATCCTGAATAATCCACTGATAAAAATCATAAGAAACAATTTGATATATGAAACATAAAGATTGATTCAAAACTAACAACCACTTTTACTTATACTTCTGCATTGATGATTGAGATTGATTTATAACACTATTTTCAACCACAATTAATGCAACTGACCATGTCTCTCTCTGTTCATAGAAGCTCTCCTAAAAACCAGATATGATTCATAATGACCTCTTTTTGAAAATATGGAATACTCTAGAGAACTCCCGTAGGAATAAAAATCCCATAATAGTATATGCTACTACTCCTGTCTCTTTTTGCTTATATTTTACCACAGGATCCCAGATTGAAACATAAAACTGTAATATACATTGGAATAAAGGTTGAATCTATCCTTAATGCAATCAAATTTAATCTATCGTCAACCTTAATTTGATATGATCTAACCTTTATTTGACACATATCGTATACTATGCAAATTTACCTCTCTTAGACATACTATGAAAAGTAGGAGTTAAAACGCTGTGTACTTGTATTATTAGAGTAAAATACAGTATAGATTACAAGTCTCAATCACTCTGTCAGTTGAGACACAAGCTGTAAAAAGATATGCTTTACCAATGTCTGTGGTACAAATGTACCAGGAACCATATACAGATTATCCCTCATTTTTTATAACGAATTACCTTGTGAGTTAAGACATAAACTGATATACTTTTATCCAAATTTAAGGTCCATTAACATTAAAACCATATACAGATTATCCTCCAAATTTATTTACAATATTACATATCTGTAAACTAGAAGAATAAATTAAGGTAGAACTTACTTCTAAACAAATATCTATCTAATATTATTAAATTAAGGTAGAACCAACTTTTTAATAAATATCTATCAAATATTATTAACTATATTTGAACTGGTGTTAAAGGATAACTCATAAATAAAGGGTACAGAGTCTATACAACCTTACCCCTAATTTAAGAGATACAACTCTTATAAATAAGAGACACAAAACACGATTTGAGTCGCAAGTGAAAGATAGCGCTCTTAATAATGTCGAAAGAGCCAATATTAGAAATATAAATCCAGAAAGAAGTGAACCTATTAGAAATATAAATCCAGAAAGAAGTAAATTTAGAAAAATAGATTTTGGAGTTCCCGTGAAACTTATATTATATTAACCCCTAACATCACTGTTCTTAGAAATTACCACACATAAAGTCTAGGAATTCCCTTTATCTCTTAGAAACGTCCAGTTGATTTTCAATTCCAACATCCGCTATATGACCCCAAAGAGAATATTCGTTATGTGTCCTCCTTTTTTACCATTGGTTGTAATATTCACCACATTGTTTCCAGTTTGAAATTTATTCACGATAGCACTATAAAAAAACATATATTGGAATAATAAACGGAGAAGAAGAGAGATATATATTTCCTCCTTTCCTCTAATTTTTCTAATTTTTTCTAATCATCTCGTTTTTAAAAAACTTAAAGCTATGATGTTTACGAATCAACGGAACAATCAGAAATATATCACAGTATGGTAACTCATAAAACTCAAGTGAGTTGGGCGGTGGTATTAATATGTATCATTTGTACCGTGGTATATTGTTTAATTCACATATGACATATTGTTGCAATTTTAAACGATGAAGTATGTTTTACTCACATATGACATATTGTTGCACTTTCAAACGAAGAAGTATGTTTATGTTAACACATGTCAGAACAAATGCACGGCTATTTATCCAATCTGTGGTTTATTTTTATCGCACACCCAAATAAGAGCCAATCATTAAGTGAATCTACTACACACCTTCAATCTTGCCCTATCACAGAGGTGCAAAACACTGCTATGTCACTCTTGAACGGTAACAAATAAATAAACGAGTAACTATGTCTAAAAAGACAATTCTGGTATCCACTTATAATATCACAACATCTAAATATACTGAATGACACAAAACCCTAATAGTAACTGAAAAAAGCTTTTGAACTCTATAATAAATAGAAAAATAGAAGAACCTTGCCCCGGAACCTCTGAAACACATCCGGTACACAGAAAAACCCACAAACGCTAACCAGGTATTTAAAGACACCAGTGTAAACACATAATCAGTCTTGATAAAGGTCAGTGCATGACCGAAACGCGTTGGCTGGTGAGTACACTGCTGATATTAGGTAATACGAAAAAACTATCTACACTATATTTGCTTTCGTTTTTGACAGAGAGAAGATCTCCTGTATTAACGCTGAACACATTTAGAAAACCCGTAGCGCTATGTGAAACAAATCATTGACTTCTGAATTTACATAGCCGTCTGAAGTATAAAAATTTACATCTTTTTCTGAGTGGACAGCTCACTTTTGTGGACCGCATAAACTGTTGCACATATCCTCACACCCTCTTCAGTGAAGAACACTTTTACACTGTTTGGATTACAGCTGTTTTTCCCTTCTTTTTTTCGTTGATCGTTTTCACACTCACAAGAAACTTTAAGAGTAAATCTAAGACATTTTATTTATTTTTTAAAATGTTTTCCTATATTGATTTTTTCTAGTTATTCACAAAGAATTTTTTCACGCAAAGGATTTTTTTCACAAAATTTTCTTTTTTACGATTTTTTTACTTGTCAATCCCACAATTTTTTTCACATATCCAACTATTTTTATGTGTGTTTGATTCATATTCTGGTGGGATTCAGACACCAGCACTAAGCAAACTGTGTCAGGCTAACACTCATGGACACACACTAAGGTTTAATTTACAGTGTATACGGTTTTACACATGAGCACAGATAGATTCATGTTGCAAGGAAATTATTAGGAACCCTTTATCGCAGATGTTCTTACTTACACATCAGCAACAGCATTGATATCGCATTTGCAGCATTGCAATTTTCTATTTTACACTGTGGTACTTTAGTATATACACACAGATCCTATTGTCCACTCCATACCAAATCGCTGTGAGTAATCACGTATTTTCACATACAGATAGATGCCAATTTTTATGTTTATCGAAGCCAACACACTTTTTAATTCTGACTGATATCAAACTCTGTCAGTTATCAGCGTTTGAAATAGCATTCTCATTGCATTGATATTATATTTCATTATTTTTATTTATATTAGCTTTTATTGTTAGAACTTTTATTGCTTACATGTTTAAATATATATTGTTAATATATATTGTTAATTGTCAGTACATGGATCCATGATTATCTGACCATCAATTGTAATCTACTCATATGTATATGTAAAAACTATTTACATTGTATTCACACTCTCAGAATAAATTGTAAAGAATTTTTTATTCAGCAAATTTTTTATTTAGCAAATTTTTTATTCAGCGAAGTTTTATATTTGACTCCATCAGAGTTTGACAATTAATGTAAGTTAAATAAAACACTTTTTTTTCTAACCAGCTTTATTTAAAACGCAGATAAAAAAAAATAAAATCAGTCAAACAATTTGATCTAATTTTCAAGTCTGATGCTAAGAAACTGTACGTTTTCCTGTTCGAGGCAATTTCCAAAATAATTACCAAGAAATGGACAAGACCTGGTATTCCTTATAATGACAATTATTCTTGCCTTGGTGACCAAATAATCTGGATTTTATTAAAGACAGGAGATGATTATTTTGCATTTAATTCTTTAGTGAATCCTAACAGCAGCAAAGACAGATTCTTAGGAGCAGGAACAATTCTTAAAGGGACAGTAAAGTCAAAATTCAATTTTCATGATTCACACAGAGCGTGTCATTTTAAACAACTTTGCAATTTACTTCTGTTATCAAATTTGCTTCATTCTCTTGGTATCATTTATTGAAAAGTATCATTAGGTAGGCTCATAAGAGCTCAGGAGTGTGCACGTGTCTTTAGTACTCTAGGGCAGCAGTGTTTTGCAACATTGTATAAATGGGAGAAAGGGGGGTGGGAGTTTGCTATATATTTTACCTCAGGGTACTTGGAGGGGGTGGGGGTTGGTCTTTGGGGGGGGAAGCTACACTACAGAAAAGAAAAAACAAAAAAAACACAATTTTATTCTAAACTGGGTACTGGCAGACAGCTGCCAGTACCCAAGATGGCACCCATTAAGGGGGAGGGTTAGAGAGCTGTTTGGGGGGGATCAGGGAGCTTGGGGGCTAAGGGGGGATCCTACACAGCAGCATATGTAAATATGCTCAAAAAATGTACCTTTTTATTTTAGTACTGGCAGACTTTCTGCCAGTACTTAAGATGTCGGGGAAAATTGTGGGGTGGGGGAGGAAAGAGAGCTGTTTGGGAGGGATAACGGGTCTGATGTGTCAGGTGGGAGGCTGATCTCTACTCTAAAGCTAAAATTAACCCTACAAGCTACCTAATTAACCCCTTCACTGCTAGCCATAATACACGTGTGATGCGCAGCGGCTTTTAGCGGCCTTTTAATTACCAAATAACGCCAAAGCCATATATGTCTGCTATTTCTGAACAAAGGGGATACCAGAGAAGCATTTACAACCATTTGTGCCATAATTGCACAAGCTGTTTGTAAATAATTTCAGTGAGAAACCTAAAGTTTGTGAAAAAGTGAACAATTTGTTTTATTTGATAGCATTTGGCGGTGAAATGGTGGCATGAAATATACCAAAATGGGCCTAGATCAATACTTTGGGTTGTCTACTACACTACACTAAAGCTAAATTAACCTTACAAGCTCCCTAATTAACCCCTGCACTCCTGGGCATAATACACGTGTGGTGCGCACTGCGCAGCTGCATTTAGCAGCCTTCTAATTACCAAAAAGCAACGCCAAAGCCATATATATGTCTGCTATTTCTGAACAAAGGGGATCCCAGAAAAGCATTTACAACCATTTGTGCCATAATTGCACAAGTTGTTTGTAAATGATTTCAGTGAGAAACCTAAAATTGTGAAAAATTTAACTTTTTTTTTATTTGATCGCATTTGGCGGTGAAATGGTGGCATGAAATATACCAAAATGGGCCTAGATCAATACTTTGGGTTGTCTACTACACTAAAGCTAAAATTACCCCAAAAAGCTCCCTACATGCTCCCTTCACTGCTGGGCATAATACACGTGTGGTGCGCAGTGGCATTTAGCGGCCTTCTAATTACCAAAAAGCAACGCCAAAGCCATATATGTCTGCTATTTCTGAACAAAGGGGATCCCAGAGAAGAATTTACAACCATTTATGTCATAATTGCACAAGCTGTTTGTAAATAATTTCTGTGAGAAACCTAAAGTTTGTGAAAAAGTGAAAAAAAAAATTATTTTATCGCATTTGGTGGGGATATGGTGGAATGAAATATACCAAAATGGGCCTAGATCAATGCTTTGGGATGTTTTCTAAAACAAAATATATACATGTCAAGGGATATTCAGGGATTCCTGAAAGATATCAGTGTTTCAATGTAACTAGCGCTAATTTTGGAAAAAAAAAGTGGTTTGGCAATAGCAAAGTGCTACTTGTATTTATTGCCCTATAACTTGCAAAGAACATGTAAACATTGGGTATTTCTAAACTCAGGACAACATTTAGAAACTATTTAGCATGGGTGTTTTTTGGTGGTTGTAGATGTGTAACAGATTTTGGGGGTCAAAGATAGAAAAGTGTGTTGTTTTTTTTATAAAAAAAATTATAGTAAATTATAAGATATGATGAAAATAATGGTATCTTTAGAAAGTCCATTTAATGGCGAGAAAAACGGTATATAATATGTGTGGGTACAGTAAATGAGTAAGAGGAAAATTACAGCTAAACACAAACACTGCAAAAATGAAAAAAATAGCCTTGGTCCTAAACAGACAGAAAATGGAAAAGTGCTGTGGTCATTAAGGGGTTAAGCTCTGTATTTTGACCTCCAAAGCTAAATTTTCTTTGCCCCTTTTATCAGGGAGGAGTTTCTATGCACACTAATCACATGTCCTGGGAACTGGACCTGGGCTCTATAAATTGAAATGTCACTTCTTTGTTTGGTATAACATGAACATCATCTCATATATTGTATATTGAATTAAATATAACAAGACGCTCATGCTCACTGAATTAGATAAACCTACAATTTG
The DNA here is from genome assembly GCF_027579735.1 of Bombina bombina. Taxonomy (NCBI): domain Eukaryota; kingdom Metazoa; phylum Chordata; class Amphibia; order Anura; family Bombinatoridae; genus Bombina; species Bombina bombina. The sequence goes on along the minus strand of NC_069502.1, from coordinate 1,107,738,838 downwards.
ATGAGGTTATGAGTAAATGCAAAGGGGAAAGTAGCATAATTGCTTCAAAATATGCTTAGTATTTATAATCATTTAAGAGCTGCATACAACATCAGGCAATTGTTGTCTGAAGACTTGACAGTTAATTCTTTGCTTTTCTTCAAATACGCCACCTTATTAATAGTTTACAACCCAAATATAATTCTAATTGGTCCATGGGGGTTTTAGATAATGTTATTAAACTATATGAAAGCGGTAAGACATCAATCTCAATAGTTTATAAAGTGATTAACTCCTTTAATAATGAAGAGCAATTGAGGGCGATAAAAGACAAATGGTATAAAGAGTTTCTTAATTTAACGACAAAGGAAATTGGACAATCTTTGAAATTAAGCTATAAATATTGGGTTCCCACCAATTGGAGAGAATCACACTTGAAACTGATTAGGAAAGTCTATATAACTAACGCTAACGTATCTAGATGGTACGGAACTAATTTAGCATGTCCTAAGTGTAGCGCAGAGAAGGCAGATATTATTCATTATTTTTGGAGCTGCCCTAAAGTTGGTCAGTTATGGAGACAAATTAACTATTGGATAAAGAGGAAGCTTTTTATAGAATTTGATATTCAAATTTTCCATGTCTTTTTCCTAGTAAAATATTTAGAAAAAACATAAAGATAATGAGTTAATTAATACTATAATTTTTGTAACTAGGAATCTAATTCTGAAGGATTGGAAAGGGGCTAAAGTGCCTAAATTGGTGGCCTGTAAAAATAGGCTAGTTAAACAATGTATGCTAGAACAATATGGCCTACGAGAGCTATCCAACCCTCTATTAGAAATTTTTTTCAAGAAATGGAAAAAGTTAATTCTCTCTTTACCTCTGAATATAGTCAGGCCCATTTATCAAGCTCCGTATGGAGCTTGAAGGGCCGTGTTTCTGGCGAGTCTTCAGACTCGCCAGAAACACAAGTTATGAAGCAGCGGTCTAAAGACCGCTGCTTCATAACCCTGTCCGCCTGCTCTGAGCAGGCGGACAGGAACCGCCGGAAATCAACCCGATCGAATACGATCGGGTTGATTGACAGCTCCCTGCTGGCGGCCGATTGGCCGCGAGTCAGCAGGGGGCGGCGTTGCACCAGCAGCTCTTGTGAGCTGCTGGTGCAATGTTAAATGTGGAGAGCGTATTGCTCTCCGCATTTAGCGAGGTCTTGCGGACCTGATCCGCAGTGTCGGATCAGGTCCGCAAGCCCTTTGATAAATGGGCCCCACAAACTCAATTGACAGCTCCATTCAGGAATACAGAATATGTCATGATTAATATTATAACTGGTTCATTTCCTCAAAGTTGGGGTGGAATGTAAAGGGAGAGAAAAAGAGAGAGAAAAGAAAAGAAAGAGAATTATTATGTTTTTGTTTTTGTTTTTTTTTTCCCCCTCCCTGGGAGTGTACCAGGGTCAGAGGATAAACTGTTGCTAATACATCAATGTGCTATGATGTTTTATAGACACTTCCTGGGTAAGCTATGGAACATTTTTCCTTTTTTTTGTTAAGTATAAGAAAAAAGATAGGTCTAAACTGAAGATTCCATTCTATTGTTTACTTAATCTACTTGTTACGACAGTTATGTTATTCTTTGTTATAAGAGCTAGACCTATGCTTTAACCAGGCCGTAATTATGTATGGTATTCCAAGATTGTTATATGCAAAACGTGAATAATGAAGAGTGTATTGTAATTCTGTATCCTTGAAAGTTGGTAACAATAAAGCTTTGAAAAAAAAAAAAAAAAGAGCTGCATACAAAACAACTAGTTCAAAATCCTAAAAATAAAAATGAGTGCTGTAGCAGAGTGTGCAGGACTGCTACACTGAACCCAATTTTTTTCTTTCGTGATTCAGATAGAGCATGCAATTTTCGTGATTCAGATGCAGGCCTATTTTTGGTGAACGGCCTGGGTTGTTCTTGCTTTTTGGTGGATAAATTCATCCACCAATAAAAAGTGCTGTCCAGATATCTGAACAAAAAAAAGCTTGGATGCCTTCTTTTTCAAATAAAGATAGCAAGAGAACGAAGAAAATTTGATAATAGGAATAAATTAGAAAGTTGCTTAAAATTGAATGCTCTATCTGAATCACGAAAGAAAAAATTTGGGTTCAGTGTCCCTTTAAGCAACTTTCTAATTTACTCCGATTATCAAATTTTCTTCATTCTCTTGGTACCTTTATTTGAAAAGCAAAAATGTAAGTTTAAATACCCTGTGGACTTGGCTAGACATAAACTACTTGATTTTTATATTGCACTGAAGCCAAAGGGAGTAAAATGGCTGGTCCACAATATCCAGTCAGTGTGAAGTATAATAACCATGGCACTGCCACCTACAAGAAGTGGCAAAATTATACAGTATGTGCCAGCAATTTGTCAGTAAAATGTGTTACGCAGTCCAGCGAATATACCACATGCAAAGCTCAATGAGTAAGTATATTTATCTCATGCAAAGCTCAATGAGTAACTATATTTATCTCAAGCAAAACTCAATGAGTAAGTATATTTATCTCAAGCAAAACTCAATGAGTAAGTATATTTATCTCATGCAAAACTCAATGAGTAAGTATATTTATTTCATGCAATGATGCAAAGTTCAATGAGTAAGTATATTTATCTCAAGCAAAGCTCAATGAGTAAGTATATTTATCTCAAGCAAAGCTCAATGAGTAAGTATATTTATCTCAAGCAAAGCTCAATGAGTAAGTATATTTATCTCAAGCAAAGCTCAATGAGTAAGTATATTTATCTCAAGCAAAGCTCAATGAGTAAGTATATTTATCTCAAGCAAAGCTCAATGAGTAAGTATATTTATCTCAAGCAAAACTCAATGAGTAAGTATATTTATCTCATGCAAAGTTCAATGAGTAAGTATATTTATCTCATGCAAAGCTCAATGAGTAAGTATATTTATCTCATGCAAAGTTCAATGAGTAAGTATATTTATCGCATGCAAAGTTCAATGAGTAAGTATATTTATCTCATGCAAAGCTCAATGAGTAAGTATATTTATCTCATGCAAAGCTCAATGAGTAAGTATATTTATCTCATGCAAAGCTCAATGAGTAAGTATATTTATCTCATGCAAAGTTCAATGAGTAAGTATATTTATCTCATGCAAAGCTCAATGAGTAAGTATATTTATCTCATGCAAAGCTCAATGAGTAAGTATATTTATCTCATGCAAAGCTCAATGAGTAAGTATATTTATCTCATGCAAAGCTCAATGAGTAAGTATATGTATCTCATGCAAAGCTCAATGAGTAAGTATATTTATCTCATGCAAAGCTCAATGAGTAAGTATATTTATGTCATGCAAAGTTCAATGAGTAAGTATATTTATCTCATGCAAAGCTCAATGAGTAAGTATATTTATCTCATGCAAAGCTCAATGAGTAAGTATATTTATCTCATGCAAAGTTCAATGAGTAAGTATATTTATCTCATGCAAAGCTCAATGAGTAAGTATATTTATCTCATGCAAAGCTCAATGAGTAAGTATATTTATCTCATGCAAAGCTCAATGAGTAAGTATATTTATCTCATGCAAAGCTCAATGAGTAAGTATATTTATCTCATGCAAAGTTCAATGAGTATGAATATCTCATAGGTTGTTGCTGACGAGAGGGGAGGGGAAAGGGTTGGAAAGCCCTCAGTAAATGGACCTGGTACTTAATAATCACTTACCTTATAAGCTGCAAGAGAAAAATGTTAATGCAGATATAAAAAGATATAGAAATATATATATATTGGGAAAGAGAAAATAAATATAGTTTGCACTTCTAAAAATATGCAAATATTAAGGGCTAGATTACTAGTGGAACGCTATTTAGTGCTTTCGCTAGAGCTCTTATTGCTCTAGAAGTAAACTTTTCTGCGCGTGTCTAGTTGCGTTGGTATTACGAGTTGAAAGTAAAAAGTTATCATTCTCGCACTAACCCGACACGCATAAAAAGCCAAACTTACAATATCGCTCGCCTGATAACCTATTCCCCAATAGAAGTCAATGGAGCAAAAAAGTAGAAAAAAAATAACATCCAACTCACATGGAAACTCGATCGCATATTTTCATGTTCGTTAACCCAACATGAAAATATGAATATTTTTCTTTCGAATGTTCTGTACAAACAAGAATTATATATTCTATATATATTTAATGGTATTTTGATATAATCTATATCTATACCTAGATATATAGACACATGGTTATATATAGGTATATATATATATATATATATATATATATATACATATGTATTTATGTGCATATATGTAGCCATCTATAGAGCAGATGGCAATTTAGGAAGCGCTATGTAATGATCCTTCAAACAGGTGATCTGTTGTAGCCCAAATCACAGTGCAGCCAATATACGGGGATAGGTCTACAATAAAGTCCATAGAAAAATGTGCCCAAGGTTGCATAGGCATTGTAAGAGGTTGCAGGACCATAAGGCAGCATTCTTGGTACTTTCATTGCTGCACAAGTAGCAGGAGGAAACATATTCTTGGACATCTTTCTGAGGATTATGCCACCGTACATGTGACTGGAGTTGTTGAGTAGTGCATATTACTCCAGGATGGCCAGAACTTTTATTATCCTGGGGCCAAGACAGTAGACTCTTACGAAGAGAACCAGGGACAAAGTATCTCCGCGGTGGAACCATTAGATAAACAGGAATCTTGTCTTGGGCTGCTTACAAAGGCTTAAGAAGAGAAGTGGAAAGTTGTCCAATAATCCATTCTGCAGAAATATTAGGTCAAGGGTCTCCTGATAGTGAAGTATCTAGAGCAAATTGCCTAGATAAGGCATCAGCTTTATTGTTCTTAGATTCTGGAATGTTGGACACAATGTAGTTGAAGCGGGAGAAAAACATTGCCCAGCAGGCCTGTTGTGCATTTAATAATTTAGCATTTTCAAAGTATGTCAATTTCTTATGGTCTGTATGTATGGATAACAACAGGTCATATGGTACCCTCAGAGAGAGCCATATTGATAGCCAGCAGCTCTTTCTCTATCACATTATAGTGTGATTCTGCAGAAGAGAATTTCTTGGAAAATAAAGCTATAGGATGATTTTTTTCCAGTCTGTGGATTACGTTGAGAAAGCACTGCCCCAGCACCAACATCAGAAGCATCCACTTCCATGGTAAACTGTAAAGAAGCGTCTGGGTAAGCAAGAACGGGAGCAGTACTAAAAGTAATATTTAATGTTTTAAAGGCCTTGAGAGCACGTTCAGGCCAATTTTGGAACTGAGTCCCTTTGCAGGTTAGAGCAGTTATTAAGGCAATAATTCTTGAAAAGTCCAGAATAAACTTTAAGTAATAATTGGCAAAGCCAATGAAGCACTGGATTCCCCTCACTGTAGTTGGCTAAGGCCAATTAGCAATTGCCTATATTTTATTGGGATCAATGGCTAATCCTTCTTTTTATATGACACAGCCCAAAAATGAGATCTCTTGACTTTAGAGAGAATTTAGCATAAAGGTGGTTGTTGTGTACATGAGTAAGGACTTGTTCCACATGACTGTGGTGCTCCTATATGGAGGAAGAGAAGATCAAGATACCATCCAAATGGACAAGCACATATTTGATGAGAAGGTCCTAGAAGATATCATTCAACAGAGCCTGAAAGACAGCTGGGGCATTGCATAGTCCAAAGGGCATAACCAGATATTCGTAATGTCCAGTCCAGGTGTTAAAGGCTGTCTTCCCCTCATGACCTGGATGAATATGGACCAGGTTATAGGCTCCATGAAGATACAATTTAGTAAAGATCCAGGTTCCCCGAAGATGGTCAAATAATTCTGGAATCAAGCAAAGGAAGTATCATTTTTATTGTAAACTTTTTCAGCTCTCTATAATCGATGCAAGGCCGTAGACCCCCATAATTCTTCTCAAAAAAGAAAAAACCTGTACAAGCAGGTGAGTAAGATGGACGAATAAAGCCCATGGCCAGGTTCTCTTTAATATACTCATCCATAGCTTTGGTTTCTGTTTGAGAGCCCTTAGGGATAAGTCCAATGATGTGGCAATTTATCAGTCCCCCTTTTCCTCAAAAACATCTGTAAATTCACTATAGGGTTCAGGGATACCTGAGGCAAAGGTGATGGCAGAAAGGAGATGATGTTTACTAAGGAAGGGTGGTTTCAAACAGGTACTAAAGCAGGAATCACCCCATTGGGGGAGTTGTCTGGAAGGCCAATGGAATTTAGGATTATGCAGAGTCAGCCAAGGTAGTCCTAATACTATGGGATTGTCATGTAAAAGGTCAGTAACTTTGTAAAATATACATATTAATAGTTCATATATATATATATATATATATATATATATATATATATATATATATATATATATATATCATCTTTGATATAAAAATGTCTTGACATCTGTAATGATACAGTTCTATCAATGAACCTGAAATGTGTGACACAACCCCCCTTACTGTGGCCAGATACACTTAACAGACAGGATATCTCAAAACTACAAAGTGACTATTTGGTCCCCAACTGTAGGATACAAATTTCAAAAGATTCTTTACTTCATCGCTTAATGAGATTAGATCTCTCCAAACAAGATAAATATGTTACCTAGATCAGGATGACCCCTGTAGTCAGGGAGACCAAAAGTCTGCAGGTGGGGGAAAGAGTTCAGGATGGACAGCAAATTTAAATATCTCGCATATGAGAGTTAATTACTCCATGCTGGGTTAAATATACAAACCCATAGATCTTGTGTCTGTATGGGATATAAGAGATACATTAACCTCATACTCAGGGGGGAAATTAAATCTTTATAAGAATTGAGATGTTAAAGTATAACTGGTATCTGTAAAGTTTCATATAAGTTTATATGATCAGTAATGCGTGTGTGTGTGTATATATACTGTATATATATATATATATATATATATATATATATATATATATATATATATATATATATGAGTCTGGGAGATATATCTAATGCCTAGCTCAACTGTGTCTGATATATATAAATAATTGCATTGCTATATTTAAAAAATGTTTAACAATTTATTTCAGAATAAACAATATTTTCTTTATTACAGACATCTGATGTACCAATGAGGTACCAAATATGACTGGTATATAAATGCCTATATAATTTGTGCTATGAATTACATTGTTTTTTTGCACTCAATATTAAAGTGCTATCCACAGATATGCAATATATTTATATTAAAATGGAATGAGAATCCAATATATACAGTATATATATATATATATATATATATATATATATATATATATCATGAATTAATTACTACAGAATTCTACTCACATGAGATGTGTATAATATAACGATAACTGGAAAATGCGGTGAAATAATATCAGAATATGAAATAAAATATTATTTAAACTTCCTGAAATATGAATTAATATCATACTGAAATTATTAAATTATACTACCAAGTCCCCAATATCAATAGGAAATATATATTATATGAATATATATATATTTATATGATAGATATCAAATTATACCCATGTTTAGTCTCAAAAATACTTGCTCAGTCAAATAAAATAATCACATATAATATTAACCAAATGCTTTCTTACAGCTAGGAAATAAGGAAGTGGCGAGAGTGTGCTTACACAGTCCTTTGTAAGACAACCTGTTGGAACCCTCTTCCTGGATAAGAGATTACTGAGCTCACTTCTCTTCCAAAATATGTGCACTATCCCTTTATATATGACAATAAGATGAATCTGAGGACGGAACTCTCAAATTGGTTAACTGGTAATGCATAGGCGATTGTTAAGTATTTCTAATAACTTGAGCAAACATACGGCTAGATTACGAGTCTTGCGTTAGCCTTAAAAATCAGCGTTGAGAGGTCCCAACGCTGCTTTTTAACGCCTGCTGGTATTACAAGTCTTGAAATGACAGGTGTACCTTCTCACTTTTTTGGTCAGACTCAAAAATACCGCAAATCCACTTACGTCAATTGCTTATCCTATATTTTCAATGGGACTTGCATAGCGCCGGTATTACAAGTCTTCCAGAAATTGATCGGTACAGCCTCTCCTGTCAAGACTGGTACCGCATTTAAAAGTCAGTAGTTAAGAGTTTTATGGGCTAACGCCGTAGCATAAAACTCATAACTAAAGTGCTAAAAAGTACACTAACACCCATAAACTACCTATTAACCCCTAAACCGAGGCCCCCCCCACATCGCAAACAATAATACATTTTTAACCCCTAATCTGCTGAACCGGACATCGCTGCCACTATAATAAATATATTAACCCCTAAACCGCCGCACTCCCGTATCGCAAACACTAGTTAAATATTATTAACCCCTAATCTGCCATCCCTAATATCGCCGACACCTACCTACATTTATTAACCCCTAATCTACCGCCCCCAACATCGCCGCCACTATATTAAAGTTATCAACCCCTAAATCTAAGTCTAACCCTAACCCTAACACCCCCCTAACTTAAATATAATTTAAATAAATCTAAATAAAATAACTATCATTAACTAAATTATTCCTATTTAAAACTAAATACTTACCTATAAAATAAACCCTAAGCTAGCTACAATATAACTAATAATTACATTGTAGCTAGTTTAGGGTGTATTTTTATTTTACAGGCAACTTTGTATTTATTTTAACTAGGTACAATAGTTATTAAATAGTTATTAGCTATTTAATAACTATCTAGCTAAAATAAAGACAAATTTACCTGTAAAATAAAACCTAACCTATCTTACAATTACACCTAACACTACACTATAATTAAATTAATTACCTAAACAAAATACAATTAATTACAATTTTAAAAAATTATCTAAAGTACGAAAAAAACAAACACTAAATAACAGAAAATAATAAAATAATTACATGTTTTTTAAACTAATTACACCTAATCTAATCCCCCTAATAAAATAAAAAAGCCCCCCAAAATAATAAAAAGCCCTACCCTATACTAAATTACAAATAGCCCTTAAAAGGGCCTTTTGCGGGGCATTGCCCCAAAGTAATCAGCTCTTTTACCTGTAAAAAAAAGTACAATACCCCCCAACATTAAAACCCACCACCCACACACCCAACCCTACTATAAAACCCACCCAATCCCCCCTTAATAAAACCTAACACTAACCCCTTGAAGATCACCCTACCTTGAGAAGTCTTCACCCAACCGGGCCGAAGTGGTCCTCTAGACGTGCAGAAGTCTTCAACCAAGCCGGGAAGAAGAGGTCCTCCAGACGGGCAGAAGTCTTCATCCAGGCGGCATCTTCTATCTTCATCCATCTGGCGCGGAGCGGGTCCATCTTCAAGACATTCAACGCAGAGCATCCTCTTCAAATGACGTCCAACTGAAGAAAGAAGGTTCCTTTAAATGACGTCATCCAAGATGGCGTCCCTTCAATTCTGATTGGCTGATAGAATTTTATCAGCCAATCGGAATTAAGGTAGAAAAAATCCTATTGGCTGATGCAATCAGCCAACAGGATTGAAGTTCAATCCTATTGGCTGATCCAATCAGCCAATAGGATTGAGCTTGCATTCTATTGGCTGATTGGATCAGCCAATAGAATGCAAGCTCAATCCTATTGGCTGATTGCATCAGCCAATCAGATTTTTTCTACTTTAATTCTGATTGGCTGATAGAATTCTATCAGCCAATCGGAATTGAAGGGACGCCATCTTGGATGACGTCATTTAAAGGAACCTTCATTCTTCAGTTGGACGTCGTTTGAAGAGGATGCTCCGCGTCGGATGTCTTGAAGATGGAGCCACTCCGCGCCGTATGTATGAAGATAGAAGATGCCGCCTGGATGAAGACTTCTGTCCATCTGCAGGACCTCTTCTTCCCGGCTTGGATGAAGACTTCTGCCCGTCTGGAGGACCACTTCGCCTGGCTTCGTTGAGGACTTCGGCCCGGTTGGGTGAAGACTTCTCAAGGTAAGGTGATCTTCAAGGGGTTAGTGTTAGGTTTTATTAAGGGGGGATAGGGTGGGTTTTAGAGTAGGGTTGGGTGTGTGGGTGGTGGGTTTTAATGTTGGGGGGGTGGTATTGTACTATTTTTTTACAGTTAAAAGAGCTGATTACTTTGGGGCAATGCCCCGCAAAAGGCCCTTTTAAGGGCTATTTGTAATTTAGTATAGGGTAGGGCTTTTTATTATTTTGGGTGGCTTTTTTATTTTATTAGGGGGATTAGATTAGGTGTAATTAGTTTAAAAATCTTGTAATTATTTTATTATTTTCTGTAATTTAGTGTTTGTTTTTTTCGTACTTTAGATAATTTTTTTAAATTGTAATTAATTGTATTTAGTTTAGGTAATTAATTTAATTATAGTGTAGTGTTAGGTGTAATTGTAAGATAGGTTAGGTTTTATTTTACAGGAAAATTTGTCTTTATTTTAGCTAGGTAGTTATTAAATAGTTAGTAACTATTTAATAACTATTGTACCTAGGTTAAATATAAATACAAAGTTGCCTGTAAAATAAAAAACAAACCCTAAGCTAGATACAATGTAAACTACTAGTTATAGTGTAAGCTATCTTAGGGTTTATTTTATTGGTAAGTATTTATTTTTAAATAGGAATAATTTAGTTAATGAAGTTATTTTATTTTAGATTTATTTAAATTATATTTAAGTTAGGGGGTTAGGTTTAGGGTTAGACTTAGGTTTAGGGTTAAGAACTTTAATATAGTGGCGGCGACATTGGGGCGCAGATTAGGGGTTAATAAGTGTAGTAGGTTGCGGTGACATTGTGGGGTGTCAGATTAGTGGGTTAATAAATATAATGTAGGTGTCAGCGATGTTGGGGGCAGCAGATTAGGGGTTAATACATATTATTTACGTGGCGGTGGTGTACGGAGCGGCAGATTAGGGGTTAATAATATAATGCAGGTGTCGGCGATGTCAGGGGCGGCAGATTAGGGGTTAATAAGTGTAAGATTAGGGGTGGTTAGACTCGGGGTTCATGTTATGGAATCAATGGGGCTGCGTTATGAGCTTTACGCTGTTTTTTTGCAGGTGTTAGGTTTTTTTTCAGCCGGCTCTCCCCCATTGATTCCTATGGGGAAATCGTGCACGAGCACGTTTTGCCAGCTCACCGCTACCATAAGCAGCGCTGGTATTGAGGTGAGATGTGGAGAAAAATTTTGCTCTCCGCTCATTTTTCTGCATCTAATGCCGGGTTTGTAAAATCCCGTAATACCAGCGCTGTCTGTAGGTGATCGGTGAGGGAAAACTGCTCGTTAGCACCGCACAGCATTACCGACAAAACTCGTAATCTAGCCAAATGTCTTTATTGTAGTAGTTAAATTGAAGCTGTGTTTAAAAGGGGTATTTCGTATTTATAAATTTAACATTACATAGACCAGGGTATTTTAGGTAAGAACAATCATATTTAAAATTAAGTAATTTGACCATTGAAGAAAAATTTGTTTTTTGTATCTTTACACTTATAAATTGATTTGAGTTACCGTAAAATATTTTATAAATTGCATTTAAAATTGTGTTAAATTGAACTTAAAGGGTTAGAAATCTTTTATTTTTAAAACAAATAAAAAATACATGACTAGTTAGTTAAAGTCTAACTAAAGAAATACACTTACTGTTAGTATGAAACAAAGCTTCAGTTCCTATATAAATTATAGTTTTTATATCTGCTATAAACGCTTCTATACCGCCCAGAAAAGAAGGCAGGTTTTAGCAATATTATCCAATTCCACGGCACCACTGATCAAGTAATTTAAATATTAATAACTGCGTGCCTTCACCAACAACGCAGGTTGCAGTAGAATCTCAGGGCAATAGCTTGCGCCCTGATACGTGCGCGTCCTCCAAGCTTGACTGCAACCGCTGCCGTCCCTTCTGTCTTCAGCGCTCTGGGTGGCGCCACTCCCCACCAAACCTGTCATGGCCTCCTCCAGCACGGTATTGATGACATCCAGCTGACACAGGGAAGAAGATAATTGTGCGCATGCGTGACCAGATACTATCGAAATGCGCATGCGGGCCGCCATGCTGTTCTATCTACCCAGGGTAGAACACAGTAATTTGCAGGGCATAATTAGGTTGAAAGAAGGGTTTGGCCGAAATATAATTTTATAACAGTAAATACAGGTAAACTATAGAAAATGGCTAATACATGTTATTTCATAGTTAAACAACTTGATATGATGTTTTGAAAATTGAAGAAGTTTTTTTGTGGGTTTACTATCCCTTAATTAATGCTATATTAATTGAATGTATGTTGAATTGATAATATATAAATCTCTGGTTGTTTAATTGAAGTACATTTGATTATTTTGGGGCTAAAATAGTGAATTATATTTCCCTGGAAATCACATTAGATTGTGGATGTTAAGCTAAGATTTCATTGTGAGATTTGGACAATAGGCGAGGTCCAAACATTGTTTCTGGCAATTATAAAGTTGCTGTAGTAAAATTTAATTGCAATGTTTGATAATTAATTCATTTTGAGCTGTTAAGATTTATAGACTATATTGTGTACATAATACAGAAATACCAGACGATTTAATTGAATATTAATTAATCTAAAGATTTTTTTAGCGTGTTAAATTACTTTAAGATTGCAATAATCACTTAATATATATACCTGGTCATAAGTGATAATCGGCTTACTGCTACAAATATATCTTTGTGTTTCATAAAGAGTAACATGTCAGAATTTAGGAATTACTTAATTTGAGATTAAATATTCATGTTTAATAATAATTTGTTGTCAAATTTATAGATATCTCAATAGTATTATTTTGGAATACACTGCAGATATTTAACATTTCACTGAAGTTTACTTATAAGATTCTACTGTATTAATTTGAGATATTGTTGATGATAATTTTATGATTGTTATTATTTATTAATATTCATTTGAGAGCTATAGATTATAGTAGCTAGGGTAACGAATGTGCTAGCTGTAGCTTAAAAAGAATGAGAACCAAAAAAATAAGATAAAATCAGCTTCAAGATCAAATTGAATATGAGGGGGAGCCTATTCCAAAAAGATAAATCAGTTTTGGCAAACTTAAATTAATAGAAGACTAGTCGTGTATGAGTTTAGTAGCTGAAACTGAGTGAACAATGAGAGTCCTAGGGACCATCTAACAAGAAATATCCACTGTAAAAAGGAGATAATAGGAGCAGCTATTGAATACATAGTTTCTAACTTCAGAGCTGTAGATTTAAAAATATAAAACCCTTCTAATCAACTTATTAGATCTACATGGCTAGAAAAGTAGGTGGGAGTTGTGCTTTATATGGTACATAATATAATATTCCTTCTGATCTATGTAAAAATCATTGTACCTTATATGAGTCATAATATAACATCCTTTCTGATCTATGTAGGAGGGAGGTAAACCATCAAATATTAGCTGTCACATGAGATACAGGCGCCAGAATATATCTATCATATTTGTTGAGAATTATAAAAAAGTAAAGGACCTCTACCCAGAATAATAAAAATAAGGCATATACAGAACTCTAAGGTTCATACACTAAACATTCAAACCAAAATTAACTTGTGATATCAAGTATTAAGTTAACAGTTATAATTCTCATGTTCACCTAGGTGGAAGTGGAACTTATGGGTGAAAACTAATAGTGGCACTTCATATATAACACTGATACGTGATAATATTTGAAATGGAGAGGTAATAATATCTGCTCTATGCCCCATTATGTATTTAATTATATAAGTATAGTAGACCTTGCCATCTCGGCCGTTGACAACAGAGCCACTGTTAGGGGGGTGTCAGTTAGCACTTTAGCAGTATTCTACACCTTCACCTGGAACTGAATGGGTTACCTGAATGGGTTACCTGATGAGATATTTCAGGAATAGAAATCAGACATGCAGCCAGGAAAAGTCTAATCACTGTTCTGTTTATTATAAGGCGTAGAATACTTTTATAGAAAATGGTTACAATATATGGGGTTAAACAATGACATATCATAAATCACACCATTTTACACAGCATAAGTTAGAACAAAGGGGCACAGTAAAATATAAGACAAAGAATCATACCAAGAAAACTAACAGTTTTAGATAACCGTGTATCTGGGCACATCGCCAAGGACATTACAAGATCATTCTTGAGATACAAGTATTTCTAATATCAGCATATTTTCTTCACAGCATAATAAACTACATTATAATGAAATATAATAAACACATCTTAAAATGGTAGTTACACAAAATGGCATCAGTAATGCTAAATATATTCTAACATTCCACCCTTTTGTTCTAACAGAATAACATACTATGAAAATTGAATGACTTTATAAAAGGTACAGAAAATTAGTAAATCTATTAACAACAATATAAACCTAATACTTCGGTATAACATGAATCTATGTGATAATACTGTAGAGAAATGTATTCACATTTACTGCTATAATATATAGACAAAATTTAAAAACTGAATAGGCCAATAGGGCACAATTTGTCACTGCACATAGGTACGGTCCCTCCAATACTCTCTGTCTACCTCCCAGCATCCCAAAACTACTGGTCTATCTGCACAAAGACTCAACCAGCCCCCTATTTACCCCCAAACAACACTGCATCTTTATTTCTCAACCTGCATAGCTAGCATCCCCAAATAGCATTGACAGTTTCCTGCTCTGTACACTCTCCACAGTGAAGCATGACATGGAAACAGCACAAGTATCTCTGGGTGGCCTCTGATCACTTTAAGAACAGTCTTTGTTCTCTTAGAGCTCCACCTCCCTCAGACACTCTGCTTCAATACCATAGTCTATTTGCAGTAGGGGGTGCTTTGCAAGTGTCCATCTGCAGTACATGCTGGAAGTCCGATGGTTTGTTCATGAGTAAAACAAAGAAAGCAGGTGGATCCCTCATAGCATGCAGAGACTCGAGTCAGAAGGAGTCTAAGAGAAACAAAGCAGCACCAGATAAGCACACACACACACCCTGATACAATCACAATTATGTCCAACAAAACTTTTCACCTTTTTGTAAGCATCACAATTTCCTTTAAAAGCTTAACTTACCCTATGTCATTTAAAACCAGGAAAACATTGTGGATATATAATGCAAACTAAATACATTGATTATATTTTTACAGAGAATAACTCACAGCTTCTCTATACAATTTAAATGATACCTTAAATATGAATACTAAGCAAGTATACTTCATCAAGAGGCTGCAAAAATGAAAAATAAAACAGTCAAAAACATTTTCTTTAAAATAAATTTCTTCACACTTTCTCTTTGAACTACTAAATAAAATAACCTAGTGTTGCTTTATTCTGCAAAGCTACTATATGTAATGTTTATAATTCTCCAAATGTGATCTTAATAGAGTCAGCTGTCCTCATCTGATATAAACACTACTAAATTACTAATTATTTATGCAACCTAAATTTTTCGCGCACTCCTGTATGAGAAAGAATACAATTATAACATTAATAAAACTATAAAATCTCTAGAAAGGTAAACACATCTTATGGTAAGATAATTCCTTTTCGCTGCACAACACCTGGAATTGCAAAAACTCAAATAGCAGATACCATACCAGTTAATAAAGGGGAAAAATACATTTGCTTTCATAACACAGATCTATTGTATGTAGAAAATATACCATTGATACCATTATAATTATAACTACTCCCAAAACTCATATTTCTCTGTATAATTGATATAAAATTTCTAGCTGAGACGTGTCCTCACTCTCTTTATTTCGAGTAGTTTGACCATTATACTAAGGAATAATTACAATCGGAAATTCCTACAAAAACTTCCTATTCTCATACCTTTCTCCACTGCAAGACACATATATCCCTTCTTAACTTTAATATTAAGGGCGGTATTTAAACATGGGGGACCTTCAGTGTTCTACAATGGTGAAGGGTCTAGAATATTCTGAGATATTGCAAGCATTTTCTTTAAACTATAAAGGTGGAAAAACATATTCTCTATACTAAGTGGGGGGCCATTCAATAGGTACAATACTGCAAGGTTTAGAGTTACATAAATCTAGAGGGTTACTTTGTTTAAGTACATAAACTACAGTATAATGTATACTAATACAAATAAGGCATACTTTTCTGCAGACACAGCTATATGACTTCTTATAACTAATATGATCAATAAAAAATAACACAATTACAAGAGAATACAAAACAAGCAATATAAGTAAACAAGTTAAAACAATACTCCCCTAATTTAGCTGTGGATGACTCTGTAACAGTGTAACAGGTCCTCAATTCCAACAGGCAAGGCACAGTCAAGAGAAGGATAGTCTTTATTTTCTGAAGACACACATCATAGTAAACAGTCATAGATTACCCAGAGTCCAGTTCTGGTCTGACACCAGCGTGCAAAGCAAAGAAATGGATCCAAAAGATAGTTTCAGCAACTTTTACTGCAGTATGGTGGTTAAAACAAACTTGACAAAAGGTCTTTTATCTTCTTTTTTCTTTCCTTCACCTAGGCACCAGGCATCTCTTTATTTAAAAGGTATACTTGCATTCAATCTTCAATCTTTTGGAGAGTGCACTATGGAATTTTATCTGTACAGATTTACCTAAATATGAAAAACTCAAAAAATAATTTAGTTAGTGTTATTTTTCTTTCTGGAGACAACTCCATGAACTCATCCTGCAAATACAAATATTGTGTCAATAACAAAAAACATTTCAGGTTCATTTTCTTACTTAAAAACAATCACTCAAATCATATAACGATACTCATTAATACTCCTCCCTTTGTTCGCCTGAACCCCCCATGTGTCACGCAAACACAATATGACAGCAAACTTAAAGACAATCCATGCACGCCTAAAAGAAGTAGTATACTATTCTTAAAATCTGGCAAAATCAAATATACCTCAATATTCCATTCATACAGCACCCTTCCATACACATTCACTAAAATAAAAACATAACATTCTCTTAGAAAACACTTAAAACCAACTGTCCATTACACAAAACAAAACATTAACAGCCGGCACAAACTTTTAACAACCACAATCAACCTGAAATTCAACACATATACTTACACAGCACTGAAACGCAGCACTGAAAAATACCACATTCTAGCAAAACACTACAAATAATTAAAATCCTATAACAACCTTCTATGTCCTGGTTTTGCGAATTCTACCATGCACAATATTATGAGATCACGCTAATAATGCAATCACTTCAGAAAATCAATAAACTCTAGTTGCACATTTACAAATAAAATCCTTAACCATAAATGTACAAAAGAACACACAAACACCTAAATATTATATCCTGGGAAGGGTCAGATAATAATGGCACAGCCACTGTTCTATATGGCCCTGCTTGCATGCACAGTGCAAACACTCTGTTAATAAATCATGTTTGGCACAAATAATTTGTGAAAAAGCCTTAGAATCCAGTCTATACTTGTACATAACCAGGATTTTAATAAATACACAATTATTTGATTTAATTTTTGTATATAATTTGATATTCAACATTTTGCAGCTCTCTGACTAAATACAACAATTGTATACAACAAAATGAGATTTCTAAGAATAATTATTTACACTAATAGATTAAAAGGACAGTTTACCCCAAAAATTATCCTTTAAATTGTTCCTGATGATCCATCTTAATGTATTTAATTGTTTACCAATTGCTCCTTCATCCCTATTTTGGCATTTGAAATAACTGATTCAGCCTGTGGTATACCCACTTATAATAAAAAAATGATATACTGGAGTCTCATCTATTGAATAGCCTAAGTAAACACAGTCAGAAGAAGAAATCACACAGGATAGTAAAGTAATAAAATTACATTTTCCATTGCTCTGTCTAAGCACTGAGCTCCGGTTTTCCAGACAAATATCAGGTAAGGACAATGAGATATGCTATTACCTGAAACTTAACCCATTGTAATAGGCTGTGATTTAAAAGCACAAACGCAACTACTTCATATATACAAATAAACCTGAAAATACAATTTATCCTACTTTTTATACTACACAGCTGGAATAAGAAATCATTGAAAACACATCAACATAAAAACATATTTTACAGTGTACTGTCCCTTTAAGGACTGCCCATTTATAACATGTATATTACATATATAACCTAGCCATGATTAGGAAACATGTGTTATTTACCATTAAAATTCTACTTCTTTACTGTATCATAACCTGCATATATTTAAATGAGAGCCATCACAGCATGAATAATATTACACAGTAATATGTTACCAATTTATATTAAAACTCTACTGAATTACTCTACTTGCAACAGAAACAGACCCAAATACTTTAGATACATTTAATAACATACAGCGTATAGTCTTTTATTTTCTCCTTTTTTTAACTCCTTGCATGAATCTTACATTACGCACATAACATACTTAAATCAACCTATTAATCACCTTGCCAGGAAAAAAACTCTCTTTTATTTACCAGAACATGACCGAAAGTCACGCACATCATCGCACTTACAAATTCCTTAATTAGATCACCTGCAAAGCCAATATATTTATATGCCTCAACAGGTGGAAACACATTAAATCTCTCAGTATTAACTAAAAATGCTATTAATAACACACAGAATTAATAAGAAACATATGACTTTAAAATCAAGTTACAACAATAACACTTTAAAATACTTTATTACAGGCGGTGACGTGCGGCCCGCGCGGGTGAGTAGATGCGGCGGATCCGTTCCCGGGAGTTTCGGACTTTATAAATGGCGCCGAAGCAGGACCCTAAGCCCCGGTTCCAAGATGGTGAGCGTGTCTTGTGTTTTCATGGGCCTCTCCTGTATGAAGCAAAGTGTGTGAAAGTTGCTATCAAAGACAAGCAGGTGAAGTACTTCATTCACTACAGCGGTTGGAATAAGAATCACTCATCACAGGGCACCAGGCATCACAAAAGAATGGACACTGCGAGCAACTAAAGAGTCACCAAGCATGAGCGAGGATAGGAGTGTGATATAGATCAGGGCTGGGATGAGTGGGTTCCAGAGAGCAGGGTACTCAAATACGTGGACACTAACCTGCAAAAGCAGAAAGAACTTCAGAAGGCCAATCAAGATCAGTATGCAGAGGGGAAGATGAGAGCAGCAGCCCCAGGAAAGAAAGCAGCTGCACTTCAACAGAAGAATGTAGAAGTGAAAACAAAAAAAAACAAACAAAAAGCCCCTGGGAGTGGGGAGGGCAGCAGCACCAGTGACACGCCCCAGCCGCCACGCAAGAAGCGAGCGCGGGTGGATCCCACCGTTGAAAGTGAGGAAACTTTTATGAACAGGGTTGAAGTGAAGGTAAAGATTCCTGAAGAATTAAAGCCCTGGCTTGTTGATGACTGGGATCTCATCACTCGTCAGAAACAGCTCTTTAATCTTCCTGCCAAAAAGAATGTGGAAACTATTCTGGAAGAGTATGCTACATACAGGAAATCCAGGGGGAACACTGATAATAAGGAGTATGCAGTGAATGAAGTTGTGGCTGGAATTAAGGAATACTTCAACGTCATGCTGGGCACACAGCTGCTTTATAAGTTTGAGCGTCCCCAGTATGCGGACATCCTAGCTGACCATCCAGATGCTCCAATGTCCCAGGTGTATGGTGCACCCCACCTTCTTCGACTCTTTGTACGAATAGGAGCCATGTTGTCATATACTCCTTTGGATGAAAAAAGTCTGGCATTGTTACTGAACTACCTTCATGACTTTCTTAAGTATCTAGCCAAGAATTCTTCTACATTGTTCAGCGCAAGTGACTATGAAGTTGCACCCCCAGAATACCACCGTAAGGCAGTATAGTGATAGAGGAAACCTTGCAGTAGGACCAAACTAAAAGCAGGCTGTAACAGACTTCTCTATCACTAGATTGATCTAGGTCACAGTCGGCTGCCCAATCTGTGCTATCTATACAATGGAGTGGAAGAATACCAGGGGTGTCATTATGAATATGGGGAAAATGTTTATATAAACATTTAGCTGCTGGATCAGAGCAATGTTTAGCATCTGGATGCTGTTGTCACCACTAAGGTGTAATTTGTACCTGTGTGGAACCACCTTGTCCTTCACCATCTCTGGCCCCCACTTGATTTCTAAAGAATTGTCTGACTTATGTGGATATTCATGTTATGTTCACTGACACTTGGAGTATAGCACAGATATGTTACTGATGGAGGACGTTAATGCTCAGTGTCTGCTCATTTGATAGAATGCTCTATGCTGTAGACATCCACGTGGAGTTGTCTTTGTTGCATTTGCTGTTCAGCTCTTCCAATGTGAATGTGCCAGCAACTGCTTTATTCATGTGATGCTGCAACTGGTTCATGCTGCTCAGTTGCCACTTGTTAATCACTCATATGGAAGGAATTCATGGGTGACATTTAGGACACGTCACTCAACATTAATCTGCTACTGTATCTTCAACACCGTTTTTTGTTAGCCCAGTTTAGGGCAGTGTGGGAGCAAAGAGAAAATGGAGCATGATGCGTAAACAATCAAATCCGCTGGACGGAGGACCAAAATTATTGCAAGATATGTTAGCACTTGTTCTTTTCCCTCCTCTCCAGAATTACTTACAAAAGGAAAGTTTTGTCATTTCATACTTCGTGACCTGTTAAATAGTCAAATAACTATGACAGAATTAGTGCGATGTGCAGGTCTGTTAGTTATTTGCCAGTTTATCTGAATGTGTTATGAAATGCTGACTGTTCCTCTACACGATTTGACACTTCATAGCTTGTTTGATATACTGTCCTTTAAACTGTTCACTTTGCTCTGCACTCATTTGTTGAACTCGTTCTTGGAGTTGAACCTTAAAAAAATATGTTGAACTTTAATGTCTGAATCTTGTGGTGTTTTTTTGACATTTGTTAAATGCTGCTTTTCTTTGTATATATTTTTTTTTATATATAAATATATATGCTGCAAGTACCTTTCAGTTAAGTGGTTATGTTAATGCATGGCTACATAGTCTGTTCAGTTACGTTATGGCTTTATGTAAAATAATAAAATAAAAAGTAATTTAACTTGCAAAAAAAAAAAAAAAAAAAAAAATACTTTATTACAGCGTCAGATTTCTTAGCTAAGAAACACCTTTATATACACACAGCTCTAGTCTGAATGCTTACCATTCAGAAAAAAAAATGCACGAAGGTCAGCTTTTACAGCGATACATACACAAGTTTACATCAACTTGCATACCGTAAATTCACTCCCAACATTCAGCATGCACCAAACTTTTTTTTTAAAGATTCTGAAAACATATTTTATTAACGTTCTCTCTCTTTCAGGAAAACATATATTTCAAACATACCAAAGACATTTAGAAATACAATAAGATTAACTTTCCATCAAATTTAAAATGTATCTGAAAGTGTCTGAATTTACAAGGAATGGCCATTTTCCCAGCAGATTGAGACATAAACAAATTATTTTTAAAAAGGATAATAAATCCTCAGATATTTAGTGTGGAGAAAAGCTTTTGCATGTAACAAAGGACAAAGTGAAACATCAGACAGACAAACACTTTTTTACACAGCACTTGGCCCCCCTTCTTCGACCATAACATTCCTGAATGCAGAAGCAAACTTTCTAGCTGAATTTAAAGGGCTGTGATTACTGACAGCTTGGAATCCCCCATCTCCCTCCCTTTTCGGAGTGCACAACTCCTTACTTGAAATTAAACTGTTAACCCCTTCGTAGACATTAAAGATGCAATAACATTCTCCACTCTTTGTGCATTATTTAAAGCAGCTAGTGAGGGATAGAGTGCAGGTGGAGGAGCTGATGGGGCATTTTGATATGGAGGGGGCAGGGTGTTACAATCACACAGAGAGCCTGTACAAGGGAACGGATTTGTTTCCTTTGGGTATAACGCTTCTGTCCAACCTGACAGATTATCATTAAAAGGGACAATATAATAAATATCTGCAACTCTAATTGCAAAATCTCTTGGTTTCCCCTTTAACTGGCTTAAGATTTGTGGTACTGAAAATATTCTAACCAGCATTAGATGGTACATCTCTAACAGTTTTGTACTAAGTATTAAATTTCTGTATCTCAGCATTTTTATCAATATTTTTGCTATGAGCAGACCCCATTTTCACAACACAATAATAGCAGCAATAATGGTATGCACAATTATCTAATATTTCTAAGCACAGCACAGCACAGCACAAATGATAAAGCAGTGAAGCACAAGCAATTAAAGGACCAGTCAACACAGTAGATTTGCATAATCAACAAATGCAAGATAACAAGACAATGCAATAGCACTTAGTCAGAACTTCAAATGAGTAGTATATTTTTTTTATGACAATTTTAAAAGTTATGTCTATTTCCACTCCCCCTGTACCATGTGACAGCCATCAGCCAATCACAAATGCATACACCTACCATGTGACAGCCATCAGCCAATGACAAATGCATACATGCTTATTCTGTGAATTCTTGCACATGCTCAGTAGGAGATGGTGACTCAAAAAGTTTAAATATAAAAAGACTGGGCACATTTTGTTAATGGAATTAAATTGGAAAGTTGTTTAAAATTGCATGCTCTATCTGAATAATGAAAGTTAATTTTGACTTGAGTGTCCCTTTAAGCAACAAGCATCAACAAGCAACTATTCAGCTCCAGTGACATTAAAGCTAAACTATACTATATATTTATATAAGGAAATGTAACCAAGTTGAGACTTTAACTCACGCTAAAATTGCGCTACAACTTGCACTAGGACTCAAACCTTTGCAAATGTATGCTTAATTTTGCGCTACAACTTGCGCTAGGACTCAAACCTCCGTAAATGTATGTTTCACTAGCAGGACTCATAGTAACATAGTAACATAGTAGATAAGGTTGAAAAAAGACTGAAGTCCATCGAGTTCAACCTATACAAATCTAAAATACTTACAAAAAAGCTCCAGTTAAGCTTAAATAACCCCATTAAAATGTGACCCATTTAATACTAGCAATCATATCCATGAATTTTGTTTATATACAGAAATTTATCCAGACTATTTTTAAATGTATCTATGGTATTGGCATTCACTACCTCCTTTGGTAATGAGTTCCACAACTTTATTGCTCTTACAGTGAAAAAACGTTTCCGTTGCAGGAGATTAAATCTCCTTTCCTCCAACCTTAAATTATGACCTCTTGTCAGAACCAATTTTCTTGGAATAAAAAGAGCTTCTGCCATCTCTGTATATGGGCCTTGAATATATTTATATAAAGTAATCATGTCACCTCTCAAGCGCCTTTTTTTCTAAAGAGAACAGACCCAGTTTGGCTAGCCTCTCCTCATAGTTAATTTCTCCAATCCCCTTATTAGCTTTGTGGCCCTTCTCTGAACTTTTTCTAGTTCTGCAATATCTTTTTTAGCAATCGGTCCCCAGAACTGCACTCCAAACTCAAGGCGAGGTCTTACCAGGGCTTTATATAATGACAGAATTATGCTTTCCTCCCTTGAATCAATGCCTCTTTTAATACATGCTAGTATCTTATTAGCCTTTGAAGCCGCTGCCCTGCATTGTGCACTCATCTTTAGCTTGTTATCTATTACTACTCCCAAATCCCTTTCCTCCTGTGTTTGGCTAAGTCTTGTCCCATTTAAAAAATACATAGCCTGCTTATTTTTACTTCCAAAATGTAGAACCTTACATTTTTCCGTATTAAATCTCATTTTCCATTCACTTGCCCATAGTTCTAATTTTAGCAAATCCCTTTGCAAAGAGAGTTCATCCTGCTCTGACCTAATGACCTTATTTAACTTAGTATCATCTGCAAAAATAGAGATGTCGCTATTTAATCCTTGCTCCAAGTCATTTATAAAAATATTAAAAAGAACAGGGCCCAGTACTGATCCCTGGGGGACGCCACTGATTACCTTTGTCCAATCTGAGTATGATCCATTTACTGCTACTCGTTGCTCCCTATCTTTTATCCAGTTATTTATCCATGAGCTAACATTTTCAGCTATTCCCAGTCCCTTAATTTTGTGCATTAATCTCTCATGTGGCACTGTATCAAATGCCTTTGCAAAATCTAAGTATATCACATCAACTGATTCCCCTTTATCTATATTTTTACTTACTTTCTCGTAGAATCTAATTAGATTAGTTTGACATGATCTATTTCTCCTAAAGCCATGCTGATTAGAACTCATAATCTTATTTACACGAATATGCTCATCAATATAATCCCTTATAATCCCTTCAAATATCTTCCCCACTATTGATGTCAGACTAACTGGTCTATAGCTTCCTGGATCATCCCTGCTTCCCTTTTTGAAGAGTGGCACCACATCAGCTTTACGCCAATCCTGGGGTACCATGCCTGAGGATAATGAGTCTTGAAAAATTAAGAGTAAAGGTTTGTCTATAACAGTGCTAAGTTCCCTTAACACCCTTGGGTGTATTCCATCTGGGCCTGGAGTTTTATTTACCTTAATATTTTTTAGTTTTTTCCTGATATCCTCTAAACAAAACCCAGTTAGTGGTATGGACTGGCATGTTCTATTCTGTTCCAAAGTATCATTCAATGGTTCCTCTCTTGTGTATACTGGAAGAAAAAAACTAGGTTTAGTACCTCAGCCTTCTCCCTGTCATTATTTATCATGCTACCCTCCACACATTTTAATGTACCTATATTATCCTTCTTAGATTTTTGCTATTTATGTACTTAAAGAACCTTTTAGGGTTAGACTTAGAATCCTTGGCAATTAATTTTTCATATTCAATTTTGGCTAATTTGATTGCTTTTTTGCATGCTTTGTTACATTCCTTATAAATATTGTATGCTGAGTCTGTACTATTTTCTTTTAATAATTTAAATGCCCTACGTTTTTTCCTAATTTCTTTTAACACATTTATATTTAGCCATAACGGCTTATTTTTTTTATTTTTATTTTTATAACCATATGGTATGTATTGATATGTATATTTATTTAACAAATTTTTAAATATTATCCATTTATCCTCTGTATTTTTATTAGAAAATACATTGTCCCAATTTATATTATTTAATGATTTCCTTAAATCGTTGAATTTTGCTTTCTTGAAATTAAAAGTCTTAGTTAAGCCTTTAAAACACTGCATATGAAAAGAGATTTCAAATGTGACCATGTTATGATCACTGTTACCCAAATGTTCTTTGATTTCTATGTTTGATATTATATCTGTATTGTTTGATAGCACTAATCCAATATAGCTTTACTCCTAGTTGGCTCCTCTATTAATTGTGACAAGAAGTTATCCCTGAGAACATTTAAAAATCTATCCCCCTTAGCTGAATTACTAGTTTCATTGGCCCAGTTTATATCAGGGTAGTTAAAATCTCCCATAATTACAGCACTGTTATTAGCAGCCTTACCTATTTGCATTAGTAGTTGAGTTTCCTCTGGGTCACTAATGTTGGGAGGCTTGTAGCATGTTCCTAGTAATATTTTTTTAGGATTTTTCCCCCCACTCTTTATTTCAACCCACAGGGTCTCTACATTGTCACTTGTATCATAAATATCTTCCCTTATTGTAGGTTTAAGGTCAGGTTTAATATACATGCAGATTCCTCCACCCCTTTTATTATTCCTGTCCCTCCTAAATAATGTATACCCCTCTAAGTTAACTGCCCAGTCATGTGAATCATCCCACCAAGTTTCAGTTATACTGATAACATCATAGTCCTCTTCTGCAACTAAGAGCGTCAGCTCCCCCATTTTACCTGTCATGCTTCTTGCATTTGTTGTCATACATTTAATTTTCATGTGCTTTCTGCTGCTACTTGGTGTACTTTCCTCTATACTTTCTAATGTGACATTTCTTAAGTCATCCCTTCCTTGAGATATTAATGGAGAGACATATTCAGACACTGATCTCTCTGTTCTATTTTGTTCAAATTGACCCTCCCCCCCTTTGCCTAGTTTAAAAGGTTCTCTAAACGTGCTACCATCCTTTCCCCCAACACACCTGCACCCATGTCATTCAGGTGCAATCCATCCTTACTGTACAATTTGTACCCTAGTGAAAAATCAGCCCAGTGTTCTAAAAAGTCAAACCCCTCATTTTTACACCATGTTTTTAGCCATGAATTAACAGACCTTAGCTCCTTCTGCCTTACTGAGTTAACACACGGCACTGGTAATATCTCAGAAAATATTACTTTGGATGTCCTTGCTTTAAGCTTGCTACCTAACTCCCTGAAGTCATTTTTTAGGACTCTCCATCTCCCACTGATTTCTTCATTAGTACCAATATGCACCATGACTGCAGGATCAGACCCGCATCCCTCTAACAATCTATCAATACGTTCCACAATATGCCTAACACGAGCCCCTGGAAGACAGCAAACTGTTCTATGTAAAGGGTCTGGATGACAAATTACCCTATCAACCTTCCTTATAATAGAGTCTCCTACCACCAACATCTGCCTCTGGCCCTGACTTGTATGCCCCTCTTCCATGACTGAAGGACTGCCCACCATAGTATGCTCCTCTTCCACAGCTAAAGGACTGTTCACTATACTAGGCAACACGGCCCTCTCTGACACTGCCACCCCTGAACTGATATCCCCAACATCTTCACTTAATCTTGCAAATCTATTGGGGTGTACCAGCTCAGAACTGGCCTGTCTCTTCCGCTTACTTCGCCCTCTAACTGTGACCCAGCTACATCCTGGAGTCTCCTCATCTGAATCCTCCCCATTCCCACTGCTGGAACCATTAACAACCAGCTCAGTCCTATCCATTTCCCTTTCAAGTGTCTGAATTTCATGTAGTGTTGCAATTCGTTCCTCCAGATCCCCAATACGAGTTTCTAAAGAGACAATATGCTCGCACTTGCCACAAACATATAATCCCAGAAGCGGCTGCTCCAGTGATGCAAACATGTGGCAAACTGTACACTGAATGAGATTCTCACACATTCTTAATAAAACCTCAAACCTGTCTAGAGGAGTTAATACAGTGCAAGACTCAAACTTGCGCTATAAATTGCACTAGGACTCAAACCTACGCAACCCCATGCTCCACCGCAGGACTCAAACCTGTTTGTGGGAGATTAACCCCTTATAAAAGGAATTTAACCCTTTATATATCACTAATGCCATACCAGACATTGGGTTCAGATTCACAGAGGGAAAAGCAGAGTAAAAAAACACTTATCTACTTACCCAGTGCGAATCCCACACTCTGACACCAGAATTGTTAGGCGTTATCTTAAAAGGGGATGGTGTCAGTTAGCACTTAGCAGTATTTTACACCTTCACTTGGAACTGAATGGGTTACCTGATGAGATATCTCTGGAACAGAAATCAGACATGCAGCCAGGAAAATTCTAATAATTGTTCTGTTTATTATAAGGCGTACAATACTTTTACAGAAAATGGTTACAGTATATGGGGTTAAACAATGACGTATCATAAATCACACCATTTTACACAGCATAAGTTAGAACAAAGGGGCACAGTAAAATATAAGACAAAGAATCATCGCCAATAACATTACAAGGCCATTCTTGATATACAAGTATTTCTAATATCAGCATATTTTCATCACAGCATATTAAACTACATTATAATGAAATATAATAAACACACCTTTAAATGGTGGTTACACAAAATGGTGTCAGTCTTGCTAAATATATTTTAACAGCCACCCCTTAATTTAGATTACATAAGATCTTGAGAGTGGAGCATAACGCAATATACAAGATAGACACTTATACCATAGGAGAACAGATATGTACATATAAGTGTAATTAATACAGCAAGAAAGACCCTTTGATATAGCATAAATAGTAGATTATATGGTTAGCTGGGATCACATAACTAGTTAACAGAGAGGGTCATAAAGATTATCTAAAGTTTTGCTATATCCTATATCAAGTCTTCATATTAGCTATGCAAAGGATAGCAAATTAAAGATTACCACATGTCTTAAATTAGTCCTTTTTCCTCAGTAAACAGAAAGAAAACCCAAACAGAACTGTAGGCAAAGGGAGATGTACAGGTACAAAGAGAGAGTTATATTTTAGGTTAACAACTATCATGGAGTCTTGTGTCTACAATGTAATTTAGTTATTGACATATAAACCATATACACATTTTAAAAAGGCCGTAGAAAAGGATAAAGCTAAATGCTTATTTAAGGAAAAGCTTGCTTATGCAAGAACAACAAACTAGAGGAGAGAACCTGGTCAAGCCTTAGGTCCTAAACATCAGGTGCAAAAGGAGTTGGAAAATTGTGTTAAAAAGTGTGGTTGTCCATGCAGTATTTATCCTATGCCAGCTTGTCATGCTGATGAAACGTTGTATGCAGAAAGTAGGTTCCCAGATGACTCTACATGCAGAGGACCGGACAGGTAAATCGATATCCAGATGGTTAACCAACTCCGGTCCTTTATAAAGACGAGTGTACGTGTTGGGCTTCGGTTTAGGGAGATCTCCAAATCCGCTCCTGTGAACAGCTGGGAGCAATCAGAGGGCAACCACAGCCAGTGTCTCTGTAGCTTTTTTTCTGTGATGCTCAACTGGAATCCTTCAGGGTCGAGTTTCCATGTGGGCAAACCAGAGACACTTGTAGAATCGGAGCCTCTGTAGGGATTAAGCTTCACATCAGGGTTCTTATATCCCCAGGCAGCAGATAGCTCTGGCATGTCCCAAACAGGTAACCGATTTGCGTTTAAATTTCTTGGTTGCTCGCAGCAGATCTCTTTAATCTCTGGCTCTTCCGATCTCATGGTCGCTACGTTTGATAACATCAAAGGAGCACAAGCTTTTCCCATAGAAAATACTTCCTCAGTACTGTCTATATCACTGTCACCTGTGCTTGCATTACTCTGCTGCTCATGGTTGCCGTCAGTACACCACGCTGCAAGCAAATGGTGCTCAAGCCATGACATATGCAACATCAGAATGTCCCTGATCTCTGTCAATAAGGTAGCTTCAGAGGGTTCCATCTTATAAGTATGAATCTAGTATAGAACTAGAATGAATGCAGCACTGTACACTGCGTATTAACCCAGAATCCTGGGGGGGAATTATGCGGCCGGCCCAACACCCAGACACCTAAGTCCATGTGGAAGTTGGAATCAAATGCTGCGCATCTAGCTGAAGAACATAGGTAGGTCCGCGAGTTAAGTCGATCCTCCAGGTTCTCGTCAAATCTCTCAGGGTCAGAGGAATTTGTAAATGAGATGATAATGTTAGGAATGATCTCCTTAAAAAGCTAATATTATCTGAAGCTCTTCTCAAATGCGTCTCACCACAACAGCTGTAAGCTCCGCCCCCCCCAGATAAGCATACATTTTCTTATTATAATTCACAGTATTTTATTATAGGAAATGTCTAGTGTTAGTGTTAGAGCCACTGCCTCTGATGATAGGAAATGTCTACTTCATGCTGCATTACTATACTGGCCTTGAATAAGCAAAAAAGCTGATATTTACAACTTAGAGCATGGCAGATGACTTCACACAACTAATGTTGAACAGACACACAGACAGGTAGTTTAGGAAACTTTGGCAGAACAGCATGCACTCACAATATGATGTGTAGCAGATTCATTCAATTGGTTAGATATGGCAGGAGAGCTTGCACTCAAAATTTGTTTAATATAAAGGGGTAGATTTATCATAGTGCGAGCAGACATGATACGATGTAGCGTATCATGTCAGCTGCACATAAATAAATGCCTGAAGGCTCGCGCGGAAACAGGGGCATCAAGCTCCATACGGAGCGCAATAAATCGGCCCCATAGTACTCACTTGGCATGCCACCCAGTGTTCCAGGCACGTGTCAACACAAAATGTTTTAACATTCTGATTAGTGAATGAGTTTAGAAATGTAATTTAAGCAATGTTTTATGTTCTTATTAAATTTGAAACAGCTGTCTTTATTAACCTGTGAAATGAGCGTTTGCAAAACATTTAACATTGAAAAACATGCACTGCAACCAGACAAGATATTCAGGTCGAATTAAGTTTTCATGAAGTCAAGGCTTATTTTAAAAAGTCAAGGTGTAAGTGAGATAAGTAGAGCGCTGGAAACAGTGATTCCAAACACCTCACAGTAAATAAGTCCTTCAGACTAATTTTGTGTTATACAAAAAAGAGGGGTGGGGCGTGAGGGCGCTAGTGAAAGCTTAAGAAATCTAAATGGTGAATATTTAACACAGTATGTGTCTATGTATTCAGTGTCTGCTCAAATAATTGCTTTAAATATATAAAACTAAATTTTCAGTGTTTGTTTATATAAACGCTGTGTAATAGTTTGTGTATTTTATAACGTTTTAGGATATATTATGACCATATATCATAATTTATAATAATTTAAATAAAGTGCACTGTGTGACAAATTTTCTGCAACCAAAAATTCTTTGATTTTTAATATACACTGCTATATAGAATCAATATTTCTCTTGAAAGTTTCATACGTTTTAAACTTGGTTTTAACTTACAAATTCTAAGTATACCGATGTTCAAATATATATCTTCATTCAAATACTATATAGGTATTTCTCTTTTGTAGAAATATATATCAAAAGAACAACAAAAGAGGAGATTACATGTTAATAAAAGTTATTTATTATAACAATATAAAAATCGAATTAAATAAAAGGGACGTCTCCCCAAAATTAAAAAATGAAAATAAAAACAGTATCTGTTAACAGTAGATTCTGAATTCCTAATAATTTCTGCAACTCTATATAAACAAGGGAGTCTTTGCAATCAGGTTTCTAAGGATTTCCCATTGCCGTATTTTCTTAACAGAAATGTTTCTTATTATGGCAATTTAAAGTTGTACAAAGTCAGTAAGGTTTTGCAGTATGCAGTCCCAGACTTAGCGGTTCAAAGTGAGGTTAGATGAATATTGTGATACTTAGCGTATGAGTTACCTTCTCCCTTACAGCCGGTTCATTCACTGCTGTTTTCCTCGATGCGACTGTAAACTCAGACCCGCCGCATGTAGTCGGCGTCTGACGTCACTGCCTGGTCTTTGATCTTCTGAATCCGTTATCAATTGATAAAGCTCTGAATAAGAGCGAAACGCGTCGACCCTTGTGACCCTTGGTGGCTTCCAGTGATTCCTGTGACCCTCAGTGGTACTAAGTGACTTTTCTACAAGCTTTTGAATTAAGCAATCGAAAAAGTGTTATGACAGTATAACCCGGGTTATTTTTACTACCAACAACTACTACATAACATCTTTCAAGCATCTCTTTCCTGCGTGTACAACACTAAGTGCAGGATTTTTTGAAACACAGAGGCTCTGAAAAGTTAAAGAGCCAAACTGTTACTTAATAACGGATTCAGAAGATCAAAGACCAGGCAGTGACGTCAGACGCCGACTACATGCGGCGGGTCTGAGTTTACAGTCGCATCGAGGAAAACAGCAGTGAATGAACCGGCTGTAAGGGAGAAGGTAACTCATACGCTAAGTATCACAATATTCATCTAACCTCACTTTGAACCGCTAAGTCTGGGACTGCATACTGCAAAACCTTACTGACTTTGTACAACTTTAAATTGCCATAATAAGAAACATTTCTGTTAAGAAAATACGGCAATGGGAAATCCTTAGAAACCTGATTGCAAAGACTCCCTTGTTTATATAGAGTTGCAGAAATTATTAGGAATTCAGAATCTACTGTTAACAGATACTGTTTTTATTTTCATTTTTTAATTTTGGGGAGACGTCCCTTTTATTTAATTCGATTTTTATATTGTTATAATAAATAACTTTTATTAACATTTAATCTCCTCTTTTGTTGTTCTTTTGGCATATATTTGTACAAAAGAGAAATACCTATATAGTATTTGAATGAAGATATATATTTGAACATCGGTATACTTAGAATTTGTAAGTTAAAACCAAGTTTAAAACGTATGAAACTTTCAAGAGAAATATTGATTCTATATAGCAGTGTATATTAAAAATCAAAGAATTTTTGGTTGCAGAAAATTTGTCACACAGTGCACTTTATTTAAATTATTATAAATTATGATATATGGTCATAATATATCCTAAAACGTTATAAAATACACAAACTATTACACAGCATTTATATAAACAAACACTGAAAATTTAGTTTTATATATTTAAAGCAATTATTTGAGCAGACACTGAATACATAGACACATACTGTGTTAAATATTCACCATTTAGATTTCTTAAGCTTTCACTAGCGCCCTCACGCCCCACCCCTCTTATTTTAAAAAGTCCAAAAATCCTTTGAAAAGCTGTGTTGATTTGTCCCCATGCAAGGTATAGGTGTTGTTATCACACATCTATGCATTTGTAAAGCTTAAGCTTTACTGATTATTATGCGGTTTTCATAACAATCAGGATGGCTTCAAATTTGAAAGCTCCATGAAAATCCACGTGGGGTTGATTACAATCAGTAGAAATAGCATGCTTTTCAAGTGATCACAATCATAAACTGTCGATATTGAATAAACCCTCATGTTGGAAGTAGAAAATGCCTGTAAACATATAGAAATAACCATTGTAGTAATTAAAATGGCAATTTATCATGCGTATTAATTAAATCACAACTAAAAACATGTATATTGTTTTATCCTTGTTTGTGCTATTTTTTATTAGTGTAAAAGTGCTTATTACAATTTTAAATTTAATCGCTACCAGGATTCTGCAGCAGATGACTGCCATGGGGTAGGGCAGGGATGTGCAGTTGGGGGAGGCAGGTGAGGTCAGTCATCATGAAAAATCTAAAAACAAAACTAAAAACTAAAATAAATAAAATATTATGTGTGTGTGTGTTTGTTTCTCGTGCGTATCATAGCCAGTACCTCACCAGCCTCTTGTCACGCCACGCTGCTCTAGCCATTGCTAGGGGCGCGGCATCTCCTTCCCTGCTCGTTGCCAGGGGCTGTGTTGGGTCCTGATGCGTGCGGCGCTGACGTCATCGCCGCACGCTCCTCTCTCACTGATGCCGGTCCGGACGTCTGTGGTGCGATTCCTGCGCCTATGTAAGCCTATTCAAATGATCTATCACTGCCCAAGCAAGTATAGGTGTTACTTTGTGTGCTCCTGGGTATGATAGATTGTTACAACTGTATTGCCTTATTGTGTTTAAACCCTGCCTGTATGACTACTCTGCCTGTTATACCCCTGAATTGCTGGATTGATATACTGCTGCTGAACTCTGCTTGTCTGACTACTCTGCCTGTTATACCCATGAATTGCTGGATTGATATACTGCTGCTGAACTCTGCTTGTCTGACTACTCTGCCTGTTTAACCCCTGAATTGCTGGATTGATATACTGCTGCTGAACTCTGCTTGTCTGACTACTCTGCCTGTTTAACCCCTAAATTGCTGGACTGATACTCTGCTGCTGAACTCTGCTTGCCTGACTACTCTGCCTATTAACCCCTATTATTCTGGATTCTAGTGGTTTGCCTTGGACTGCTTTACCATTGCCGCTGAAGACTACCCTGCCTGTGGTGAGTGCTGCTTTCCTCATCTTGCTAACTTTCTCTGCTCGACCGAGTTCGGTCTGAAAGAGGAGTATCCCACGAGCATTACATTATACTTGGGCCATGGAGCCAGATGAGGTGGCACGAGCAGTTTATCTTCAGGGACAGATTTTGGGAACCCATACCACACAGTTGCAGAATATGGATTCCAAGCTAGAGGCTATTACCGCTCAACTCTCCTTACTAGTTACATCGAGGAATACCACTCCTGTTGTTGTACCGCCAGTCTCTACTCCTAGTACTGCAGCTTCTTCCTCTGCTTCTGGGAGTATACTCCGGATACCATTGCCTGACAAATATGAAGGTACCACTGATTGCAGGGGTTTTCTTAACCAGTGCAGGCTGCACTTCCGCAATGGTCCTCACACCTTTCAGTCTCACCAGTCAAGGGTCACCTTTATCATTTCCTTACTGCAGGACAAGACCCTAGCCTGGGTCCCTCCCATTTTGGAACAGAACGCTCCACTCCTGCATGATGCTGATGATTTAATTTCTGCATTATCTTCTGTGTTTGGGACTTCTAGCCATACCTCTGCTGCAGAATTTTCTCTCCTGTTCCTCCGCCAGGTCAATAGAACTGTGGCACAATTCGCCATCGGGTTTTACACCTTGGCACTTGAAACCACTTGGGATGGCAGTGCTCTCAAGGTGGCCTTTAGGAGGGGTCTGCATGAACGCATCAAAGATGAACTCACTTATCGTGATGTTCCTTCTTGTTTGGATGACTTTATAACGCTTTGTATCAGTCTGGACTCCCGCTTCCAGGAGAGACAAGCCGAAAGAGACAGAACTAGGAGGGTCCTTCCCTCCCGTCCTCCTATTCGTCCGGTTTTGGCAGTATCCTCTACCCCTTCAACTTCTCCAGCCACCCCAGTAGAGGAACCCATGGATCTTTCCTCTTTTAAACCCTCAGAGTCTGAAAGACAGAGAAGAAGAAGAATGAGACTATGCTTTTATTGTGGTTCAAACTCCCACCAACTAAAGGACTGTGACATTCGTCCGGGAAAAGCCAATGCTTAGGGCATAACACTGGGGTACCTCTAAGCATGATCACTACTAAATCCACTCATTCCACTTGGATTCTGGTACCTGTAACCCTTACCTTTCTTCAGAATACAGTCCACACTCAAGCCTTCATTGATTCAGGTGCAGCTGGAAACTTTCTGGATCACCATTTTATGATTCAAGCTGGCTTGCCTCTTCTGCAGAAAAGACATTGTCTCAAAATATCTACTCTGGATGGCACCCCCCTTTGTTCAGGGTTGATCCATTTTGAGTCAGCACCCCTGACCCTGACTGTGGGAGTCCTTCATACCGAACAGCTGCAGTTTGATGTCATTCATTCCCCAGCACAGCCTGTCATCCTTGGTCTTCCTTGGCTTCGGATACACAATCCACAGTTCGACTGGGCTGAAGGACAACTGGCCTCCTGGGGTACCTCCTGTTTCCACTCCTGCCTTGAGAAAAAAACAGCTGACATGCTGCCACCCCACTGTCCTTATGACTGCAAGATCGACCTCTTTCCCGGAGCCCCACTTCCTAAAGGGGGGACTTATCCACTCTCTAAAGCTGAAATCAAATCCATGGGGGAGTATATCCAAGAGAACCTAGATAAAGGTTTTATTCACCCTTCCTCCTCTCCTGCTGGGGCAGGCTTCTTTTTCGTGAGTAAGAAGGATGGTGGGCTCAGACCCTGGATTGATTACAGGGCCTTGAACAACATAACTATCAAGAATCGCTATCCCATTCCCTTGATCACTGAACTATATGACTCACTCCAGGATGCTCGCTTCTTAACCAAGCTGGGCTTACGTGGGTCATACAATCTGATTCGTATCTTTCCAGGCCACGAATGGAAGACTGCCTTCAACACAAGATCTGGACATTACAAATACCTTGTAATGCCCTTTGGGCTGTGTAACGCCCCTGCAGTCTTCCAGGCATTTGTCAACAATGTCTTCTGTGACCTCCTCAACCACACTGTCATCGTCTATCTGGATGACATCCTTGTTTTCTCTTCCACTTTGGAGGAGCATCATAAACACGTGAGAGAGGTACTTCAATGTCTCAGATCCAATTCCTTGGTTATGTCATCTCGAAGAAGGGTTTTGCCATGGATCCTGCTAAACTTACCACCTGTCTAGAATGGCCTCAACCTACTTCATTAAAGGAATAACAAAGGTTCTTGGGGTTCTCCAATTATTACCGCAAGTTTATAAAGAACTTTTCTCAGACAGTCGCTCCTCTCACTGAATTGACAAAACAGAACAAAGACTGTAAACATTGGCGTCCTGAAGCCATGAATGCCTTCTCTTGTCTGAAAAAAGCTTTCTGTTCTGCTCCTGTGCTCCGCTATCCTGATCCTGACCTACAGTTCACTTTAGAGGTTGATGCCTCCGAGATAGGGGCTGGAGCAGTTCTAACCCAAAGGGATCCTTTGACTTCGAAGTCACACCCTGTAGCCTTTTTCTCTAAACGCTTTACTCCTGCAGAGAGGAATTATGATGTGGGTAATCATGAACTCTTAGCCATTAAGATGGCTTTGACTGAATGGCATCATTTTTTAGAGGGCACTGCCAATCCCATTCAGATTCTCACTGACCACAGGAATCTGACTTACGTAGAGACTGCTCATTAACTCAATTCTCGACAGGCCAGGTGGGCCTTGTTCTTTTCCCGTTTTAACTTTGTGGTTTCTTATCTTCCTGGGACCAAGAACAAGAAGGCGGGCACTCTTTCCCGTCAGCTCCCTCACTCAAGTGATTCCTCCCCTATTGAACACATTATACCTCCCTCCTGCGTGGTAGCTCAACTGAACACCACCATTCTTCAAAGATTGCAATGTGCCCAGTCTAGTAAACCTCCTCAAGCTCCCGTGGCTTCCGATATCCTTTTTGTACCTGTGAATCTACACTCTCCTGTACTCTCCTGGGCTCATGATAGTAAACTCTCAGGACATCCTGGTTTAGCAAGAACTTTTAAGCGTCTTTCCCAACACGTATGGTGGTGTACTATGAAGTCTGACGCTCAGGATTATATGAAAGCCTGCACAACTTGCCAACAAAACTCCCCGATCCTTGCCTCCTGGCTTGCTCAAACCATTGTCCATTCCCAAACAACCATGGACACATATAACAATGGATTTCATTGTAGACCTTCCTCCTTCTGACCACCATACGGTTATCTGGGTTGTGGTGGATCACTTTTCCAGACTGGCTCATTTTGTATCCCTAACAAAACTGCCATCTGCCCAAAAATGATCGTCTCTTTTTCTCTTGCATGTGGTACGACTTCATGGCATTCCTGTGAATATTGTTTCCGACAGAGGTCCACAGTTTGTTTCTACCTTTTGGAGAGCCTTTTGTAAGTTGATTGGAACCACTGTTTCCTTGCCTTCTGGCTACCATCCTCAGACCAATGGACTAACTGAGAGAGTAAACCAGGATCTTGAAGCCTACCTTAGAGCCTTTGTCAACGCTCACCATACCAACTGGTCTGAGTTGTTACCTCTAGCTGAACCGGCAAGAAACACTCATTGGCACTCTTCTCTTCGATTTTCTCCATTTCAAGCCGCAGCAGGGTTTCAACCTTGTGTCTTCCCTCTTTCTGCTCAGTCCACTGGGGTTCCTGCTGCAGACAGACACGTTACTGAACTCACCACTCATTGGCAACGTATTCGCTCTCAGCTACGTTCAGCTGTCTCAAGATATAAAAAGTTTGATGATTGTCATAGAGCTTCTGTACGTGCCATCCCAGTGGGTGAACGTGTTTGGGGCTCTACTCGACATATTCGTCTACGTCAACCCTGTCACAAATTGGGGCCTAGGTTTATCGGCCCTTACAAGGTCCTGAAAAGACTGTCTCCTGTTGCCTACAAAGTGGCCTTACCCCTATTAACCCCTATTATTCTGGATTGCCTCTCTGTTGCCAAACCCTGCCTGCCTGACCATTCTAGTGGTTTGCCCTTGGACTGCTTTACCATTGCCAAATCCTGCCTGCCTGATCATTCTAGTGGTTTGCCCTTGGACCGCTTTACCGTTGCCAAACCCTGCCTGCCTGACCATTCTAGTGGTTTACCTTGGACTGCTCTACCATTGCCGCTGAAGACTACCCTGCCTGTGGTGAGTGCTGCTTTCCTCATCTTGCTAACTTTCTCTGCTCTGGGATATTTCCTATCTTTCCGTCTCGACACCGGGATAACAAGACTATTGGCCGAGATCGGTCTGATAGAGGAGTATCCCACGAGCATTACACCTCTGACCTCACCGCACATCACTGGGGTAGGGTATGGGTACTGGGGACTTACCTTGTTGATCACTAGACCTGGGCAAGTCATTCCTTTTGTTGAGACCTTTCCCAATAACTGGTCTCTCTCTGAATTGTGGGTTTTGATTTATTCATGCTGTACCTCTCTTTATTGTCCTTTGCAAGTTTGTTAGTAACTCTGCTTTAAGATAGCTTTTTATTCTGTCTCTATACATGATGATTGTGAAATTCTTGAGGAACTTAATATAATAATAATAATAATAATAGTTGCTTATTTATATTGTTCATGTTTGAAAGCTTTACACCTATAAATGCATTTCATTAGGACATTTGTAGATGTTGGGGTCCTGATGTGACTATAGAAGTATGCCCATCATGGCAAGATACCTATGGCATTCATATGGTTAATGAGGGATGAGGATGGATTCTGAATATAATCGGTTATTGAAACTCATGTATATGACTATTTTCCTTGCTGATTGAACAAAGGGGTTACATGAATAGAGCTTTACTGTAACCTTAATATGTGCGAATGGGCTATGGTATCAGTCAGTTTCGGGTGACCTTGTTGCTTCTATTTCGAACAGGTACTTAACAAATGTAAAGGCTTTTACAGGAGCTTTTCTGTTGTAAATGTGTTCATGGCGGCAGGGTTTAAACAAACAATACTTTATTCCATTGTTATCACTCGATAAACTTGATAAGCAATTCAGTTGAAAGCCAAAGGCCTTTTTGGGAGCAAATTGTCCATAGATTATTAGTTAATTGCAGCTCTCCTTACACCATGACACCCGAAAAGTGTCATATACCGTCTGATGATTGAAATTTCTATATGGTGTTTAAGAGGTTCAAGAGTGGCAGACAGTTTCTAGTATATGGCAAATCCTGAGTATATGTGTTTATTAATGTTTATTAATGGCATTAATATCAGAAAATTAGGATTTTGTTTCAATTGTTTTCATCTTTTGCAGACCAGGTAATTTGTTTAATGATACATGTCAAAAGTGTATTAACCACCTAATGACCAGCCACGTACCCTGTACGTCGCTAGTCTTTCAATGGGGCTTGTTTTTTCAATAGTAATAGTGTGGTTTTGCGCACAAGCAGCAAGATCGCACTATTTCAGGACTGCAAGTGGGAGACTATAATAGTGTGGTATTGCTGCTGGTGCCAGACCTGCGCTATTATAGGCAGGAAAACACTTAACAACCCTGTTGTTTAAGGGGTTAATAATATATCGATATCTGTACCTGGAAAATGTTTTATTATGTTTAAATTGTCTGTACACTTATAGATAAATACAAAATAATGATTTCCATAAGTTTATGTCACAGAAAAGTCCTCCGTTTACAAATGAAAGTTCCTCGTGCTTGGTGCAGATTTAAAAAAAAAAGTGTCACAGGGTTGTTCTACAATCACAACCAGCTCGATCTTGTATCATTACATTTATTTAAAAAAACAAACAAACAATGCTATAGGCAGGAGGGATTTTCTTTTCTAAGCAGAGGACTTTTCAATGACCTAAAATGTATAAATTGCTAAATAATTGTGCACATACTGCACAATTATGAATTAAAATGTTTTACGTTTACTGTCTCTTTAATACATGACTATAAAAATTGCATTTTCTTTCCAGCAGATGGTGCTAATTGAATTGAATCTTTTCTTTTTAAGCCAATTAGTATCTCTCTGAAATGTAAATAAATTCCCATTCAACCGGATGAAGTGAAATGGAGTATGTTTTCCATTTGTTAGAAGCTTTAATGCCGGTCTTTCTCGTTGATAAGTTAACTAGATTATGTTTAATGATCTGATTGCAGCTTTATACGCACATGTTGTTGATTGATGCATATTTTTATCTATTTTTGTGCAAAAAATACATATATGTTTTAAAATATTACAGTATTTATGATGTGCAAATGTAATCTATATATATATATTAATTATTAATAATGATAGTTTTTTTATAGTAACATTTGTTACTTGTAAAATAGTGAGCTGTGCAGTATAAATTATTTTGCTTACCATATGGAAACTAATTAAAGGGACACTCAAGTCAAAATGAAACTTTCATGATTCAGATAGATCAGGCAATTTTTAAACAACTTTGCAATTTATTTCCTTTAACAAAATGTGCACAGTCTTTTTATATTTACACTTTTTGAGTCACCAGCTCTTATTGAGCATGTGCAAGAATTCACAGAATATACATATATGGATTTGTGATTGGCTAGTGGCTGTCACATGATACAGGGGGAGTGGAAATTGACATAACTTTGAAATTTGTCAGAAAAAAATCTACTACTCATTTGAAGTTCAGACTAAGTGCTATTGCATTGTCTTTTTATCATGCACTTGTTGATTATGCAAATCTCCTTTCGGGATAGTGCATGATCTGAGTAATGTTAGTATTTCAGTAAATTAACTGATGTACGTCCTTGATTTGCATGTAAGCTTCATAAGGAAGACATAGTACTCCCTTTATTTTATGCCAAACAAATACACAAGACAGCCACTTTAATGGGACATTCTAATGCAAACATTGCATGCTCAAATGTGTTAAAAAGTGTAATTGTATGTGTTTATTTTAACCACCGCAAAGCTAGTGAGCCAATCTGTAGCGGCAGGTGCAAGACTTGACCATCTTAGTACCAGCAGTTCTCTGCAGTTTCTTACCAGGACTCTATACCCTTTGACAGATCAGTATTGATAGAAATTATGAAACAGAGCCATTTATGCACTACAATTTCACTTTAAAATTACCTGAGGGTATCCCTGGCAGAAGGAAAGACGTTACTTGTTGAAAACTGATGTGGCTTCTGTTTAAAGCAAAGGCAAAATTCACCCAGAGTGCTCTCCAGTTTCACTGAGCTTGCTAGTTCCTACATTATTCTATGCAGCTGATTCACCACAGAATGGAAAGATAGACTAGTGAAATGTAGTGAATTATAGAATAACACAGAAACTAGAGAGTCTGGTGAAGATTGATAGATCCCTTAGTGAATTTTTCTCATTGTCAGCTAAAGCTCTCACGTAGATCTCTGTTTACAGGATTTACAATATCTAGGTGGTTTTCTCATTTAAATATTTATTTATAGCACCCACATGACCCGCTGTGTAGCTAATTCCATCTGCTAGACTGGTCAGGTAAAATCTACACTAGGTCACAGGATTATTTGAGTTTACAAGGTTAGATTATAGATGTCCTGAGCACAGGGTTTTAGCGAATTAACTCCACGTCTTCTTAAGGATCCTACAAACCACACTGGAGTCTGTACAGTAAAAATATAGTGTAACACATACCTGTTTTTGCTTTGAATAGTTTCACTGGATACTCAGAACTGTGATTATGATACAGGGAAAATGCTATAGTCATTATTATATACTACTTTACTTATGGCTGTGTTCAGTTTTTTAAGCACATATTAGGTAACAAATATTCTGCTGACAAATGCAAAAGCGATGTTAGTAGGATGCAGGAGAGTTCATCAGAGGCAATGTCTCTAACACTAACACTAAGGTAGT
Source organism: Bombina bombina (assembly GCF_027579735.1). Classification (NCBI taxonomy): domain Eukaryota; kingdom Metazoa; phylum Chordata; class Amphibia; order Anura; family Bombinatoridae; genus Bombina; species Bombina bombina. The sequence continues at coordinate 1,107,697,545 of NC_069502.1, read as the reverse complement.
GCAGCTACACATACTGCATACGTCTACTGCAAGATTGTGTAATCCTGCATGTTATTTATAATATTCTAGATTCTACAACTATAATAAAGTACAGTACGGGACCATCTACTGCCACCTGTGGCGAATCCAGGGGGGGGGGGCAACGGGGCAATTGCCCCCCCCCCCCAAGAATATACTGAGAGAGGGCAACACACCCTTTTAAAAGCCTCAATTAATTTAGGGACATACAGAAATGATGTGATATATTTCCTTACAATTAGTGAGCGTGTAAGATTTATCTGTCACAATGTCTTATAACATACAACTAACTTTATGCAGTGACAAGTCATTCCAAAACTCTTTTTCGCGTTCTTTCAGGATTTGTCAGTTTGATCCTCGCGGCTCCCGTAACCGCTATGCATGTTGGGTCTTCCCAATATGGCGCCGCCCGTGCCGCTGTGCTGAGGTGCTCTCCGTGTCGGGTTCTTAGGAGAGTGGAGTATAGGCCCCGGTATGGAGCAACAACCCCCCGCCCCCTGGCTCGGGGAAGATGAAGAAACTGAAATCACCGACTGGAATTTACCGGCTGCCTTCATGAAGAAGCGACACTTAGAGAAAATCGAAGGATGCAAGTCCCTGGCGCAGAGCTGGAGGATGAAGGACCGGGTAAGGGTGGCCATAGACATATGGAGGGACACCAGTTAACCCAGTGTATACTTTATCACAAGTCTGCATGCAGATGGATCACATAGATACTAGTGTTAGTGTCATGGGGGTTGAGTGTACTGATCCTTATGGCGCTGTGATAAAGTTGGGACATTAGAATGATTGAGATCAGTGGAAGCATGTATGGGATATATACATACAAAATTTGGCACATTTGAATAATGCTTATATTAGCTAGTCTCTTGGATGTTAAAATAAATGGGTGAGATTTACGGAAAGTTTCAGCATTGTATTCACATCATACTAGTACAGAACTTATTTAAACACATGGTCTGTTAAGGACTAATGACTTTAGGGTGCAGACACTGGAGGATGGAGTAACGAGGGGCTGGCAGGATCAGCCTGTGCCCGTTACACAAGGAAGCTCCGCAGCAGTTCAGCCCCTGGGCACATAAAGGAACTGTTAGAGGAGGCGCAGAAATTTCAAACGTATTTGGACAGGAAGAGAAAGTAACTGAACAAATCTAACGGTTCTGGGACTTAGATAGCAGCTGGGACCGGTCCAATTCCCTTTCTGCAGTTGGCTGCCTGGTTCTATGTAGGTGAGCAGGGGCTGTAGCTACTAATAATTTGCATGTACATAGTGGGGTATATAGATGTGCAGGGGTATGTGTGTTAGTGTGTATACGGTGCATGTATTTACTTATGATCTGTATGTACCTAGTAGGGTATATAATTGTGCAGGGGTATGTGTGTCAGTGTGTATACGGTGCATGTATTTACTAAAGATCTGTATTTACCTAGTGGGGTATATAGATGTGCAGGGGTATGTGTGTCAGTGTGTATACGGTGCATGTATTTACTAAAGATCTGAATTTACCTAGTGGGGTATATAGATGTGCAGGGGTATGTGTGTCAGTGTGTATACGGTGTATGTATTTACTAGAGATCTGTATTTACCTAGTGGGGTATATAGATGTGCATGGAGTGTATGTGTTAGTGTGTATACGGTGCATGTATTAACTAAAGATCTGCATGTACCTAGTGGGGTATATAGATGTACATGGGGTGTATGTGTTAGTGTGTATATGGTGCATGTATGTACTTATGATCTGTATGTACCTAGTGGGGTATATAGATGTGCAGGGGTATGTGTGTTAGTGTGTATATGGTGCATGTAGTTACTAAAGATCTGCATGTACCTAGTGGAGTATATAAATGTGCATGGGGTGTATGTATTAGTGTGTATATGGTGCATGTATGTACTTATGATCTGTACGTACCTAGTGGGGTATATAGATGTACATGGGGTGTATGTGTTAGTGTGTATATGGTGCATGTATGTACTTATGATCTGCATGTAACTAGTAGGTTATATAGATGTGCAGGGGTATGTGTGTTAGTGTGTATATGGTGCATGTATTTACTAAAGATCGGTATTTACCTAGTGGGGTATATAGATGTACATGTCCGCCGCCACAAAAAAATCTGGAAGTGCCCCTCCCGAGACCAGGCTCTGGATCCGCCACTGACTGCCACACTGCAGAATCCTGTGTTATTTATTGTATTCTAGATTTTACCATTGTAATCAAGTACAATACTGGACCATCTACTGCCACATTGTGCAATCTTGTGTGTTATTTATTCTAGATTCTACAACTGTAAACCGGGTAAAAGTGTGGTAGGGCCCCCCATCCCTTTTTGCTCCACCTACCTCCTCTGCCCCTCCTCCACCCTATTGCCCCTCCTACCTCTTGTGCTCCTCCCACCTCATATGTCCCTCCCCTGCTATGTTTTTAATTGCCATACAAAGATCACACTCTTCAGCTGAGTAAAAGGCAATAGCTAGAAAAGGTGGAATAGGTATATCTCTTTCTTCCCAGCTTATATACATGTACAAGGTTGTCAGTTTAGTATTCAACTGGACAGTTCAGTACATTCTGTGTGTTAGATAAATATAATCTGTCTCCCATATCTATAAGAACTACATTATGTCTATATGCACTACACTAACTACAGTATACCTATATGCACTACATTATGCCTACATGAACTACAGCAGGGGTGCCCAATAGGTCGATCGCGAAGGCCTTGCTGGTATGAGTGAGAAGCGGTGGAGATAGAAGTTAAGTGTTTTTGAAAATTTGAGAGTTGTTTCAGAGTTGACACATTGTCTAGCTCAGCCTTCCCTCACGTGGACGTGGTGGTGTACATAGGTGGTGTACATAGGTGTGGGGTGACATGCTCCTGGGCATTGCTTATGGTTAGTGCAAGAGGAGAGAACGACACCTCCCCTACTGCAGAATTCTAGACTTGGCTGGCCAGTGCCCACTTGGGGAAAGTTTAGTTACAAGTTACAGATGAGGCTGCATTCTTGACATGAGAATCGCAGTTATGTGGTGCGTCCTCCGTATTACTGCAGGATCCTGTATTAGAGAAATAATTTCGAAACATAAGAACTTACATTCATACTGCTAACTGTTGGGTTAACTGATACAGTGCAGATTTTATTTACATGTGTTCTGCTTATTTTGCATTGTTTATTAATTGTAATGCCACATGTACCATGCCAGAGATTGCCAACTTTAAAAAGGGTTGGTAAATTAAAATATAACCGGCTTCCTTGAGGCTACACACACTGGGCCTTAAATAAACTCTGTCTCTCTGTTCTTGTGCAAAAATTAATTTATTGAAATGTGCCGCAGCTAAAATTTGTTTAAATTGCACCCCAGTACAAAGTGACAACCAACACACTTTAAAAATTTACATACAACAGGGTTGATAGAGATAAGGCAAACTTTATATGTATGTGAAACAAGCACATGCACCATTTTCTTAAATTTAGCATAAGTAGATCTCAGTGACAAATTTGACAAAAAAGTAGATCACGACTCACTAAAGTCTAGGCACCCCTGCACTATGGTTTACCTATATGCACTACAGTATACCGATATGCACTACAGTATACCTATATGTATTACAGTATATTTATATGCACTACAGTATACCTATATGTATTACAGTATATCTATATGCACTACAGTATGCCTATGTGCACTACAGTATACCTATATGCACTACAGAAAACCGATATGTATTACAGTATATCTATATGCACTACAGTATACCTATATGTATTACAGTATATCTATATGTATTACAGTATATTTATATGCACTACAGTATACCTATATGTATTACAGTATATTTATATGCACTACAGTATACCTATATGTATTACAGTATATTTATATGCACTACAGTATACCTATATGTATTACAGTATATTTATATGCACTACAGTATACCTATATGTATTACAGTATACCTATATGCACTACAGTATACCTATATGCACTACAATATACCTATATACTCTACAGTATAACTATATTCACTACAATATGCCTATATGTATTACTGTATATCTATATGCACTACAATATACCTATATGTATTACAGTATACCTATATGCACTACAATATACCTATATACACTACAGTATAACTATATTCACTACAATATGCCTATATGTATTACTGTATATCTATATGCACTACAATATACCTATATGTATTACAGTATACCTATATGCACTACAATATACCTATATGCACTACAATATACCTATATACACTACAGTATAACTATATTCACTACAATATGCCTATATGTATTACAGTATATCTATATGCACTACAATATACCTATATGTATTACAGTATACCTATATGCACTACAATATACCTATATGCACTACAATATACCTATATACTCTACAGTATAACTATATTCACTACAATATGCCTATATGTATTACTGTATATCTATATGCACTACAATATACCTATATGTATTACAGTATACCTATATGCACTACAATATACCTATATACACTACAGTATAACTATATTCACTACAATATGCCTATATGTATTACAGTATATCTATATGCACTACAATATACCTATATGTATTACAGTATACCTATATGCACTACAATATACCTATATGCACTACAATATACCTATATACTCTATAGTATACCTATATGCACTACAATATACCTATATACTCTACAGTATAACTATATGCACTACAATATGCCTATATGCACTATAATATACCTATATACTCTACAGTATACCTATATGCAATACAATATACCTATATACTCTACAGTATAACTAAATGCACTACAGTATGCCTATATGCACTACAGTATGCCTATATGCACTACATTATGCCTAATTCACTACAGTATGCCTATATGCACTACATTATGCCTAATGCACTACAGTATACCTATATGCATTACAGTATACCTATATGCATTACAGTATACCTATATGCACTACATTATGCCTATATGCATTACAATATACCTTTATGCACTACTATATTTCCTTTAAATAAGAGATACATGATCCTTCCTATAAGTATACGTCTAGCAGATAAAACTGTCTTAATTTTAACTGACACCAGGGCAAGTTTAGAGAAATCCATTTTAAAGGGAGTGTAAAGTCAAAATTAAACTTTCATTATTTAGATAGAACATACAATTTTAAAAACTATTACAATTTACTTCTATTATCTAATTTGCTTAAAGGGTCATAAAACAAACTGTTCTTCCAAAACGCTATCTGACTTATATTATGGCATAATTCAATTTTAGAGGAGTCCAACATTTTAAAAATAAATAGTTACCAATTTTTTCCCACTGTTTTTCATATGGCATTATTCTGTTGTCTCATAGTTAGAGACAGCCTCTGCACGCATTCATTGAAATTCTGGAAAGCTATCATCCAATCATTGCACATATTATAATGAGTGCTATGAATATTCAATAAGTACAAGCATGTTCACATTCACATGTAGTACCTGCCCCCACCTCTCACAGATCGTCCTTTCTTCTTTAAACACTTATGCGCAGCGCTACTGTGTCATGTGATAACCAGCAGCAGAGATAAATCATGGGATAAAACATGGCATGATCGCTCTCGAGGGCTATATGTAGAGCTATGCGTAGTTGGCTTTCCATAATGAGCCAAAGAGAGGGAGTGCAAGTAATTAGAAATATAACTGAATGTTTGGGCTATAAAACGTAAAAATATTTAAACACATTTAATTCATTTGTTGAAACGCATACCAAGATAGGTTCAGGAGCAACAATGGACTACTGGGATTTAGCTGAAGATTGGCGGATGCACATATATTGGCCTCTTGTTATTGGCTCATCCAACATGTTTAGCTAGCTCCCAGTAGAACATTGCTGCTTCTTCAACAAAGGACACAAATATAAGGTTTGATCATAAAAGTAATTTGAAAATATATTTAAAATTGTATGTTATATCTGAATGTCCTCATGAAAGGAAAAAAAAAATGTTTTCTTGTCCCTTTTATTTCTTTAGAAAATATTGATAGATATTGGCCTGGAGGGAGGGATTGGAAACTGTTTAGTTTGCATATATTTTGCAATCAGGCTGGTCAGGCATATATATTAAAGAAAAATAATATTTAACCCAACCCAAGTAAAAAGTATAATATTTATTTTTATTATAATTTACACTTTGACTCCCCCCCCTTTAGATGAATACTTGAAGTGTTTAGTTTGCATCATATATTTTCAATGATGCAATCAATTAGGGCACAGAAAGGAAATGATTATTTCTTTCATGTAATTAGCAAGAGTCCATGAGCTAGTGACGTATGGGATATACATTCCTACCAGGAGGGGCAAAGTTTCCCAAACCTCAAAATGCCTATAAATACACCCCTCACCACACCCACAATTCAGTTTTACAAACTTTGCCTCCGATGGAGGTGGTGAAGTAAGTTTGTGCTAGATTCTACGTTGATATGCGCTCCGCAGCAAGTTGGAGCCCGGTTTTCCTCTCAGCGTGCAGTGAATGTCAGAGGGATGTGAGGAGAGTATTGCCTATTTGAATGCAGTGATCTCCTTCTACGGGGTCTATTTCATAGGTTCTCTGTTATCGGTCGTAGAGATTCATCTCTTACCTCCCTTTTCAGATCGACGATATACTCTTATATATACCATTACCTCTGCTGATTCTCGTTTCAGTACTGGTTTGGCTTTCTACAAACATGTAGATGAGTGTCCTGGGGTAAGTAAATCTTATTTTCTGTGACACTCTAAGCTATGGTTGGGCACTTTGTTTATAAAGTTCTAAATATATGTATTCAAACATTTATTTGCCTTGACTCAGAATGTTCAACTTTCCTTATTTTTCAGACAGTCAGTTTCATATTTGGGATAATGCATTTGATTTAATCATTTTTTCTTACCTTCAAAAATTTGACTCTTTTTCCCTGTGGGCTGTTAGGCTCGCGGGGGCTGAAAATGCTTCATTTTATTGCGTCATTCTTGGCGCGGACTTTTTTGGCGCAAAAATTCTTTTCCGTTTCCGGCGTCATACGTGTCGCCGGAAGTTGCGTCATTTTTTGACGTTATTTTGCGCCAAAAATGTCAGCGTTCCGGATGTGGCGTCATTTTTGGCGCCAAAAGCATTTAGGCGCCAAATAATGTGGGCGTCTTATTTGGCGCTAAAAAATATGGGCGTCGCTTTTGTCTCCACATTATTTAAGTCTCATTTTTCATTGCTTCTGGTTGCTAGAAGCTTGTTCTTTGGCATTTTTTCCCATTCCTGAAACTGTCATTTAAGGAATTTGATCAATTTTGCTTTATATGTTGTTTTTTCTCTTACATATTGCAAGATGTCTCACGTTGCATCTGAGTCAGAAGATACTACAGGAAAATCGCTGTCTAGTGCTGGATCTACCAAAGCTAAGTGTATCTGCTGTAAACTTTTGGTAGCTATTTCTCCGGCTGTTGTTTGTATTAATTGTCATGACAAACTTGTTAATGCAGATAATATTTCCTTTAGTAAAGTACCATTGTCTGTTGCAGTTCCTTCAACATCTAAGGTGCAGAATGTTCCTGATAATATAAGAGATTTTGTTTCTGAATCCATCAAGAAGGCTATGTCTGTTATTTCTCCTTCTAGTAAACGTAAAAAATCTTTTAAAACTTCTCTCCCTACAGATGAATTTTTAAATGAACATCATCATTCTGATTCTGATGACTCTTCTGGTTCAGAGGATTCTGTTTCAGAGATTGATGCTGATAAATCTTCATATTTATTTAAAATGGAATTTATTCGTTCTTTACTTAAAGAAGTACTAATTGCTTTAGAAATAGAGGATTCTGGTCCTCTTGATACTAATTCTAAACGTTTAGATAAGGTATTTAAATCTCCTGTGGTTATTCCAGAAGTTTTTCCTGTTCCTAATGCTATTTCTGCAGTAATTTCCAAAGAATGGGATAAATTGGGTAATTCATTTACTCCTTCTAAATGTTTTAAGCAATTATATCCTGTACCGTCTGACAGGTTAGAATTTTGGGACAAAATCCCTAAAGTTGATGGGGCTATTTCTACCCTTGCTAAACGTACTACCATTCCTACGTCAGATGGTACTTCGTTTAAAGATCCTTTAGATAGGAAAATTGAATCCTTTCTAAGAAAAGCTTATCTGTGTTCAGGTAATCTTCTTAGACCTGCTATATCATTGGCTGATGTTGCTGCAGCTTCAACTTTTTGGTTGGAAACTTTAGCGCAACAAGTAACAAATCATGATTCTCATGATATTATTATTCTTCTTCAGCATGCTAATAATTTTATTTGTGATGCTATTTTTGATATTATCAGAGTTGATGTCAGGTTTATGTCTCTAGCTATTTTAGCTAGAAGAGCTTTATGGCTTAAGACTTGGAATGCTGATATGGCTTCTAAATCAACTCTACTTTCCATTTCTTTCCAGGGTAACAAATTATTTGGTTCTCAGTTGGATTCTATTATCTCAACTGTTACTGGTGGGAAAGGAACTTTTTTACCACAGGATAAAAAGTCTAAAGGTAAAAACAGGGCTAATAATCGTTTTCGTTCCTTTCGTTTCAACAAAGAACAAAAGCCTGATCCTTCATCCTCAGGAGCAGTTTCAGTTTGGAAACCATCTCCAGTCTGGAATAAATCCAAGCCTGCTAGAAAGGCAAAGCCTGCTTCTAAGTCCACATGAAGGTGCGGCCCTCATTCCAGCTCAGCTGGTAGGGGGCAGGTTACGTTTTTTCAAAGAAATTTGGATCAATTCTGTTCACAATCTTTGGATTCAGAACATTGTTTCAGAAGGGTACAGAATTGGTTTCAAGATGAGACCTCCTGCAAAGAGATTTTTTCTTTCCCGTGTCCCAGTAAATCCAGTGAAAGCTCAAGCATTTCTGAATTGTGTTTCAGATCTAGAGTTGGCTGGAGTAATTATGCCAGTTCCAGTTCCGGAACAGGGGATGGGGTTTTATTCAAATCTCTTCATTGTACCAAAGAAGGAGAATTCCTTCAGACCAGTTCTGGATCTAAAAATATTGAATCGTTATGTAAGGATACCAACGTTCAAGATGGTAACTATAAGGACTATCTTGCCTTTTGTTCAGCAAGGGAATTATATGTCCACAATAGATTTACAGGATGCATATCTGCATATTCCGATTCATCCAGATCATTATCAGTTCCTGAGATTCTCTTTTCTGGACAAGCATTACCAGTTTGTGGCTCTACCGTTTGGCCTAGCTACAGCTCCAAGAATTTTTACAAAGGTTCTCGGTGCCCTTCTGTCTGTAATCAGAGAACAGGGTATTGTGGTATTTCCTTATTTGGACGATATCTTGGTACTTGCTCAGTCTTTACATTTAGCAGAATCTCATACGAATCGACTTGTGTTGTTTCTTCAAGATCATGGTTGGAGGATCAATTTACCAAAAAGTTTATTGATTCCTCAGACAAGGGTAACCTTTCTGGGTTTCCAGATCGATTCAGTGTCCATGACTCTGTCTTTAACAAACAAGAGACGTCTAAAATTGATTTCAGCTTGTCGAAACCTTCAGTCACAATCATTCCCTTCGGTAGCCTTATGCATGGAAATTCTAGGTCTTATGACTGCTGCATCGGACGCGATCCCCTTTGCTCGTTTTCACATGCGACCTCTTCAGCTCTGTATGCTGAATCAATGGTGCAAGGATTACACAAAGATATCTCAATTAATATCTTTAAAACCGATTGTTCGACACTCTCTAACGTGGTGGACAGATCACCATCGTTTAATTCAGGGGGCTTCTTTTGTGCTTCCGACCTGGACTGTAATTTCAACAGATGCAAGTCTCACAGGTTGGGGAGCTGTGTGGGGATCTCTGACGGCACAAGGAGTTTGGGAATCTCAGGAGGTGAGATTACCGATCAATATTTTGGAACTCCGTGCAATTTTCAGAGCTCTTCAGTTTTGGCCTCTTCTGAAGAGAGAATCGTTCATTTGTTTTCAGACAGACAATGTCACAACTGTGGCATACATCAATCATCAAGGAGGGACTCACAGTCCTCTGGCTATGAAAGAAGTATCTCGAATTTTGGTTTGGGCGGAATCCAGCTCCTGTCTAATCTCTGCGGTTCATATCCCAGGTGTAGACAATTGGGAAGCGGATTATCTCAGTCGCCAAACGTTGCATCCGGGCGAATGGTCTCTTCACCCAGAGGTATTTCTTCAGATTGTTCAAAGGTGGGAACTTCCAGAAATAGATCTGATGGCGTCTCATCTAAACAAGAAACTTCCTAGATATCTGTCCAGATCCCGGGATCCTCAGGCGGAGGCAGTGGATGCATTATCACTTCCTTGGAAGTATCATCCTGCCTATATCTTTCCGCCTCTAGTTCTTCTTCCAAGAGTAATCTCCAAGATTCTGAAGGAATGCTCGTTTGTTCTGCTGGTAGCTCCGGCATGGCCTCACAGGTTTTGGTATGCAGATCTTGTCCGGATGGCCTCTTGCCAACCGTGGACTCTTCCGTTAAGACCAGACCTTCTGTCACAAGGTCCTTTTTTCCATCAGGATCTGAAATCCTTAAATTTAAAGGTATGGAGATTGAACGCTTGATTCTTGGTCAAAGAGGTTTCTCTGACTCTGTGATTAATACTATGTTACAGGCTCGTAAATCTGTATCTAGAGAGATATATTATAGAGTCTGGAAGACTTATATTTCTTGGTGTCTTTCTCATCATTTTTCTTGGCATTCTTTTAGAATACCGAGAATTTTACAGTTTCTTCAGGATGGTTTAGATAAGGGTTTGTCTGCAAGTTCCTTGAAAGGACAAATCTCTGCTCTTTCTGTTCTTTTCCACAGAAAGATTGCTATTCTTCCTGATATTCATTGTTTTGTACAAGCTTTGGTTCGTATAAAACCTGTCATTAAGTCTATTTCTCCTCCTTGGAGTTTGAATTTGGTTCTGGGAGCTCTTCAAGCTCCTCCCTTTGAACCTATGCATTCATTGGACATTAAATTACTTTCTTGGAAAGTTTTGTTCCTTTTGGCCATCTCTTCTGCCAGAAGAGTTTCTGAATTATCTGCTCTTTCTTGTGAGTCTCCTTTTCTGATTTTTCATCAGGATAAGGCGGTGTTGCGAACTTCTTTTGAATTTTTACCTAAAGTTGTGAATTCCAACAACATTAGTAGAGAAATTGTGGTTCCTTCATTATGTCCTAATCCTAAGAATTCTAAGGAGAAATCATTGCATTCTTTGGATGTTGTTAGAGCTTTGAAATATTATGTTGAAGCTACTAAATCTTTCCGAAAGACTTCTAGTCTGTTTGTTATCTTTTCCGGTTCTAGAAAAGGCCAGAAAGCTTCTGCCATTTCTTTGGCATCTTGGTTGAAATCTTTAATTCATCTTGCCTATGTTGAGTCGGGTAAAACTCCGCCTCAGAGGATTACAGCTCATTCTACCAGGTCAGTTTCTACTTCCTGGGCGTTTAGGAATGAAGCTTCGGTTGATCAGATTTGCAAAGCAGCAACTTGGTCCTCTTTGCATACTTTTACTAAATTCTACCATTTTGATGTATTTTCTTCTTCTGAAGCAGTTTTTGGTAGAAAAGTACTTCAGGCAGCGGTTTCAGTCTGAATCTTCTGCTTATGTTTTTCATTAAACTTTATTTTGGGTGTGGATTATTTTCAGCAGGAATTGGCTGTCTTTATTTTATCCCTCCCTCTCTAGTGACTCTTGTGTGGAAAGATCCACATCTTGGGTAATCATTATCCCATACGTCACTAGCTCATGGACTCTTGCTAATTACATGAAAGAAAACATAATTTATGTAAGAACTTACCTGATAAATTCATTTCTTTCATATTAGCAAGAGTCCATGAGGCCCGCCCTTTTTTTGTGGTGGTTATGATTTTTGTATAAAGCACAATTATTCCAATTCCTTATTTTATATGCTTTCGCACTTTTTTATCACCCCACTTCTTGGCTATTCGTTAAACTGAATTGTGGGTGTGGTGAGGGGTGTATTTATAGGCATTTTGAGGTTTGGGAAACTTTGCCCCTCCTGGTAGGAATGTATATCCCATACGTCACTAGCTCATGGACTCTTGCTAATATGAAAGAAATTAATTTATCAGGTAAGTTCTTACATAAATTATGTTTTTAATGCTGGTCAGGTATATATATTTAAAAATAAAGACTATTCCCAAATCACAACCCAAGTAACAAGTATAATATTTTTTTTTTTATCGATTACACTTTGACTTCCCCCTTTAGATTAATTAATTTGTGAGATCAGATTATAGATACTAACAAGCTAGACAATATTAAGGTGACCATATTTTTAAAATAAAATTCGGGGACATTTTTCTTAAATCCCTTACAGTAAATTATATTTTGCCCCTACAATTATCACTTGCAAAACTAACCGGCCAGGTCAAATCCCGCTTATGGGCGCGATCCGATATACGGCATAGGTTTCGGCACAAGCGTGGAAACCTGCTTCGCCCGTAATTTCACCTCGCACATCGGGGTATTACATATATTTCGCCGGCATTTCCTAAGTGCCGTAAGTCGGATAAACTAGCGATGTCCAGAAATAAGCGTAAATACAAATTTCTGGAGTCGCCAGTGACTTATGGCACTTTAGAAACTGCCGGCGCCTAAGAAAAGTAACAAAAATTTTAAATCTCCCGTAACTGTCTAACCTGCCTCCCAAAAATAAGCCCGACACGTATACCCCTATATCCACAATCCCCCCTCTCACTCCTAATAATAAATGTATTAACCCCTAGACCGACAACCCCCCACGACACAATAAGCCTAATTATTAACCCCTAAACTGCCATAGCCCACACCGCAAGTAATAACTAAATTATTAACCCCTAAACCGCCATAGCCCACACCGCAATAAACCTATTCTAGTATTAACCCCTAAACCTTCATAGCCCACATAGCCTATTAAATCTATTAACCCCTATTCTGCTGCCGCCAACGTCGCCGCCACTATAATAAAGTTATTAACCCCTAAACCTAAGTCTAACCCTAACACCCCCCTAACTTAATTATTATTTAAATAAATCTAAATAATATTACTATTATTAACTAAAGTATTCCTATTTAAAACTACTGTAAATACTTACCTATAAAATAAACCCTAAGATAGCTACAATATAACTAATAGTTACATTGTAGCTATTTTAGGATTTATTTTTATTTTACAGGCAAGTTTGTATTTATTTTAACTAGGTACAATAGCTATTAAATAGTTAATAACTATTTAATAGCTACCTAGTTAAAACAATTACAAATTTACCTGTAAAATAAACCCTAACCTAAGTTACAATTACACCTAACACTACACTATCATTAAATTAATTAAATAAATTAACTACAATTAGCTAAAATTAAATACAATTAAATAAAATAAACTATAGTACAAAACAAAACAAAACACTAAATTACAGAAAATAAAAAAAAATAGAAGTTTAAACTAATTACACCTAATCTAAGCCCCCTAATAAAATAAAAAAGCCCCCCAAAATAATAAAATGCCCTACCCTATACTAAATTACAAATAGCCCTTAAAAGGGCTTTTTGCTGGGCATTGCCCCAAAGTAATCAGCTCTTTTACCTGTAAAAATATAAATACACCCCCCACCAACATTACAACCCACCACCCACACACCCCTACTCTAAAACCCACCCAATCCCCCCTTAATAAAACCTTACACTACCCCCTTGAAGATCACCCTACCTTGAGCCGTCTTCACCAGCCGGGCACAAGTGGTCATCCGATCCGGGCAGAAGTCTTCATCCGATCGGGGCAGAAGAGGACATCTGGACCGGCAGAAGTCTTCATCCTATCCAGGCAGAAGAGGACATCCGGACCGGCAGAAGGCTTCATCCAAGCGGCATCTTCTATCTTCTTCCATCCGACGAGGAGCGGCTCTATCTTGAAGACATCCGACGCGGAGCATCCTTCTAGCACAACGACTACTCAATGAATGACGGTTCCTTTAAATGACGTCCTCCACGATGGAGTTCCTCAAATTCCAATTGGCTGATAGGATTCTATCAGCCAATCGGAATTAAGGTAGGAAAAATCCGATTGGCTGATTGGATCAGCCAATAGGATTGACCTTGCGCCCTTTTTTATTTAATTGTATTTAATTTTAGCTAATTGTAGTTAATTTATTTAATTAATTTAATGATAGTGTAGTGTTAGGTGTAATTGTAACTTAGGTTAGGGTTTATTTTACAGGTAAATTTGTAATTATTTTAACTAGGTAGCTATTAAATAGTTATTAACTATTTAATAGCTATTGTACCTAGTTAAAATAAATACAAACTTGCCTGTAAAATAAAAATAAATCCTAAAATAGCTACAATGTAATTATTAATTATATTGTAGCTATCTTAGGGTTTATTTTATAGGTAAGTATTTAGTTTTAAATAGGAATAATTTAGTTAATAATAGTAATATTATTTAGATTTATTAAAATAATATTTGAGTTAGGGGGGTGTTAGGGTTAGGGTTAGACTTAGGTTTAGGAGTTAATAACTTTATTATAGTGGCGGCGACGTTGGCGGCGGCAGATTAGGGGTTAATACATTTAATAGGCTATGTGGGCTATGGCGGTTTAGGGGTTAATACAGTTTATTAGTTATTGCGGTGGGGGATTGCGGTTGACAGGTAGATAGACATTGCGCATGCGTTAGGTGTTAGTTTATTTGTGCAGGCATTTTAGGGAGTTATGGTGCTCCCATACTCAGCACAAGGCCTGCTACAGCTGCATTTTATGGCGAGGTGAAAATGGAGTAAGATTTCTCCATTTTCTCCACGTAAGGCCTTGCGCTGGATATTGGAAACCGATTTATGACGCGGCCCCATGTTAGCCTATGGGAGTAAAAATTGCAAGCGACGGGTGAAAAATACGGCCGTAACTTGTATGCTACGCCGTACATGTAATACCAAAATCGCGCAAAATCTGGCGTCGCCGGCTTTTGCGGGCAACGCTGCATATCAGATCGGGCCCTATGTGTTTAATCCCTGCTTTGTTCCCCTAAAAAAAAAAAAAAAGGTCAAGTAAAATTTAGAAAGCTGGGAAGTTTCCCACATTGCTTCCCTATCTTCTACCACCAGTTCAAGCAGCGCGATCCATTAATCGAGGTTGAGGATTCCAGGCCTGTATAGGACCAGCTCAAACGCCTACTTAAAAAAAGTTATTTCTTGATAATCGTATTCTTTGATAGAGAACTAGAGTTAATTTTTTCAAAAATACACAAGTAAAAATGTCAAGCGCATACTATTATAACATATCCCTACAAGCAACGCAGTACCCTTTTGGTTTTTAACACGCACGCGTTACTCAAAGTGAAAGATACACATTTCTTATATATGCTTTAGTAATAATGCCTCACGATAGGCCACTAGTAAAATCAATCACCAGAATATACCCCTACTTTGTAGTTTTTAACCAGTCAAAATCTTAGAAAGATTACGTACTTCTAAACATTCCAATTAAACATACTAGACCTACCTAACAAGGACTCAGCCTCTTGATTCCATTGCGCCTGCACATATATATCATGCTTCCGCTATTAACTAAACACTAACCACCAATGAGAACTTACCTTGCACCTTTGAGCCGTTGCAAAGGTGCAATGGGTTAATATATTTATGTTAAGGTGCAAGGGGTTAGTATATTTATGTAGTGTTAGTGACGTGGGAGGCCAGAGGTTTAGTGGTTAATAACTTTAGTATAGTGGCGCGACATTGAGGGGCGGCAGATTAGGGGCTAATAAGTGTAGTTAGGTGCCGGCGATGTTAGAGCTAGCAGATTAGGCGTTAATAATTTATGTAGGTGGCTGCGATGTTGGGGCAGCAGATTAGGGGTTAATAACTGTAATGTAGGTGGCAGCGATGTTAGGGGCAGCAGATTAGGGGTTAATAACATTATGTAGGTGGCGGCGATGTTGGGGGCGGCTGATTAGGGGTTAATAATATTATGTAGGTTGCAGCGATGTCGGGGGCGGCAGATTAGGGGTGTTTAGACGTGTTTTTTATGTTAGGGTGTTAGGTAACATACATAACTTTTTCTTTCCCCATAGACATCAATGGGGCTGCGTTACGGAGCTTTTGTTTCTGAGATTGCAGGTGTTAGGCTTCTTTTTTGACGGCTCTCCCCATTGATGTCTATGGGGAAATTGTGCACGAGCACGTCAAAACACAGCTTGTATTTGGGTGAGGTATGGAGCTCAACGCCACCATATCGCCTGCACAAGCCGGGTTTTTTAAAACCTGTAATAGCAGCGCTTTCGGGAGGTGAAATACCGCCACTTTTGTGGCGGTCGTTAATTTCCTAAAGCGCTCAAAACTCAGAATCTAGCTGAGAGAGCGCGCTAAAAGCTAGTATACGATAAATACATTTTTACTTCCAATAGGGTAGCTCCCTCCCTTTTTCTTGCCTCATTTTTTTTGCATCATTTATAATGGTTTGGTCATAGCCTCTTTTTACAAACTTTTTTTTTTTTTTTTAAATCTCTGATTGTATTTCAAAATCATCAAATTGTAAACAATTTTTTCTTACTCTTAAGAATTGATTTCTAGAGATATTCTCAACCCATTTCCTAAAGTGAATTACTAACTAACACTGAAAGGATACACCAAGGATTGGGACTGCCCTGTCAAACAAAATGAGGGTAAAGAAATGATGAATGGAGACTGCCCCTTTAAGAACAAGTTACTTGATTTTGAGCAAAAGTATAAAAAGAAGGATTCTATCAACACAGGCCCATCTTGAAAAAATCACACCTGCTGAAATGCATTGATGGGGATTCACCTGTGTAAGCTTTGCAGCTCACTCTGATACTAAAGATCAGAAGGATTCTGAAACAGCCTGAGTGAAGCTCTTTATTCACAGTTTTCATCATACATTACTCTCATGAGCGCTCTGAGATAAATATGAACATTGCAAAATCACAATTGCAAACTACAATTCAGCTTTGCAATACAGATATTCTGCAATAAAGGTCTTTAACATTGAGGTATACCGGTAATCTGCTAATCTCATTGGCCTAGATTTGGAGTTTGGCGTTAGCCGTAAAAACCAGCGTTAGAGGCCCCTAACGCTGGTTTCTTACGGACTCCAGTATTTAGAGTTCATTTACCGACACTCAAAAAAAAACCAACGCTCAAATTTCTACCGACAGCTCAGACCCAGTAGTTAACATATACCGACAAAATAAACATCCACGAATCACAAAACAAATATTACACAAAGTACACTTACACTCATACAAACACTACACTATATTTATTTTTCAGATTTAATAATTTTTCATCAAAATACAAACGATCAAAGTTGCGAGATCTCGGGTGTTAGAAAAAAAAAACAACACAAATCCATTTTCCCATTGACTTACATTGACACACGGGAAAAGACCCTCATATACCTACATCTAACTAATAAGATTATCACAAATATACACTCATCGATGCATATAAACAATATACACCACATGACATACAAAAAAAGTTATTTATTACAAAAAGAACACGATTTAGTTACTTTTTCACACAAGCTCATGACGTCACTCACTTTACGAGGAAAACCAGTCTTTGAAAAAAAAAATTACCAAATTTTAGAGCCTCCATTGACTTCTATGGGGAAGACGTGCTCGTGCACGCGAAACACACATTTCCCTAACGCACGCAAATAGCGTAGACCGAAAAACTCCAAATACCAGCGCTAGAAAATACATGCTTTTCTGCGTTAGACCCAGCTATGATAAATAGATCAAGAAATTACTATTTCCCTATGGTGGACTTAGGGATTGTACTAATTGAATATTCACAACACCATTAAATTGTTTCAGACTTTTATATTACATCAACTACAAATCAACATCACTAGTAACAAACTTTTTTTTAAAAAAAATATTACATTTAAACGGACACAAAAATAATTTAAACTTTTCAGGATTCACAAACAGTACACAATGGGAAACAATTCTCATTTACCTTTATTATTGCATTTCATTTATTCAACTCATATGCTTGCAGCAACAGCATATCTACATAGGCTTAACACATGATCAGTCATGGATGCACATACATTACTTTTACCATTCACTCATACATGTGCATTCAAATGATGGGGGGAAAAACACATTACATTCTCTCTAGGAATCACAAAACAGAACATATGGATTTTACTGTACTTTTAACATCATGATTCCATCACAAGAAACCATTAGGAATTACGTACAAGAAGAACATCATTACACCAGATTACAGATGTCACTTTATGGGAAGGAACAACAATGCCAGACCGCTATATAGAAGTCAGCATATGTGGGACACAATCACAATATATACGTACATGTACATAACACGCATCACCCATCACGCAACCACAAAGCACACATTTATATTTTATTCAGCACACAATAACAATGTAGTCAAATACAACAACACAATGAGGATTTCAGAACTACATAGGCAGGTTAATAATATGATGACGTCATTAGAAGTTTCAACCATACACATTACAGATTCACGACTGTACCGCCCCTTTCAGAAATTTAACACTCAATACTACAATACAACATATACGTAAACAACAGTTTGGAACAGCATTATTAGGGAGATTTGAATGGGACAATTAATAAATATTGTCAGATCGCAAATCACTTATATATACAATACTACAGATGACAGCCGGAAGTTATTCAGTATTATTGAGCTTTGAATGGGACGCATACAATATTGACAGCTCGGCAATCACTTATATATATAATACTACAGATGACAGCCGGAAGTTATTCAGCATTAGTGCGATTTGAAAGGGACGCATACAATATTGACAGCTTGGCAATCACTTATATATACAATACTACAGATGGCAGACGGAAAGTTCTGAATTATTATTGCGATTTGAAAGGGACGCATACAATATTGACAGCTCGGCAATCACTTATATATACAATACAACAGATGGCAGACGGGAAGTTCTGAATTATTATTGCGATTTGAAAGGGACGCATACAATATTGACAGCTCGGAAATCACATATACACAATACTACAGATGACAGCCGGAAGTTATTCAGTATTATTGAGATTTGAATGGGACGCATACAATATTGACAGCTCGGCAATCACTTATATATACAATACTACAGATGACAGCCGGAAGTTATTCAGTATTATTGAGATTTGAATGGGACGCATACAATATTGACAGCTCGGCAATCACTTATATATACAATACTACAGATGACAGCCGGAAGTTCTTCAGTATTATTGAGATTTTAAAGGGACGCATACAATATTGACAGCTCGGCAATCACTTATATATATAATACTACAGATGGCAGCCGGAAGTTATTCAGTATTATTGAGATTTGAATGGGACGCATACAATATTGACAGCTCGGCAATCACAGGCTTGCTGTATTGATTCTCTGTTAAAGTAACATTGTCTGTTTAAGTATAATAGCTAACCAAGCTATTTTCTAAATTATTTGCTTTGCAAGGGTTGCATTTTTATTTTAAAAAAAGGAAATAACTAAATAACTTTATTTCTAGCATTCCAATTTTTTTTGTTTTGTTTTTCTGTCTGTGTGGGTAATTAGGGGTGGGATTATTTTCACCTGTTTGGGCCTTGCAAGCCTATAAATTTAGCACATTTACTCTGTGAGCTTGCTCTTTTAGGCTTGCTGTATTGATTCTCTGTTAAAGTAACATTGTCTGTTTAAGTATAATAGCTAACCAAGCTATTTTCTAAATTATTTGCTTTGCAAGGGTTGCATTTTTATTTTAAAAAAAGGAAATAACTAAATAACTTTATTTCTAGCATTCCAATTTTTTTTGTTTTGTTTTTCTGTCTGTGTGGGTAATTAGGGGTGGGATTATTTTCACCTGTTTGGGCCTTGCAAGCCTATAAATTTAGCACATTTACTCTGTGAGCTTGCTCTTTTAGGCTTGCTGTATTGATTCTCTGTTAAAGTAACATTGTCTGTTTAAGTATAATAGCTAACCAAGCTATTTTCTAAATTATTTGCTTTGCAAGGGTTGCATTTTTATTTTAAAAAAAGGAAATAACTAAACTTTATTTCTAGCATTCCAATTTTTTTTGTTTTGTTTTTCTGTCTGTGTGGGTAATTAGGGGTGGGATTATTTTCACCTGTTTGGGCCTTGCAAGCCTATAAATTTAGCACATTTACTCTGTGAGCTTGCTCTTTTAGGCTTGCTGTATTGATTCTCTGTTAAAGTAACATTGTCTGTTTAAGTATAATAGCTAACCAAGGTAGTTAGGCAAACAAGGTTTTGGGGTAACCAAGGGGAAATATATTTATTTTATACTTTTAAGTTAAACCTTTTATTAAGAATGTGTGAGAATCTCATTCAGTGTACAGCTTGCCACATGTTTGCATCACTGGAGCAGCCGCTTCTGGGATTATATGTTTGTGGCAAGTGCGAGCATATTGTCTCTTTAGAAACTCGTATTGGGGATCTGGAGGAACGAATTGCAACACTACATGAAATTCAGACACTTGAAAGGGAAATGGATAGGACTGAGCTGGTTGTTAATGGTTCCAGCAGTGGGAATGGGGAGGATTCAGATGAGGAGACTCCAGGATGTAGCTGGGTCACAGTTAGAGGGCGAAGTAAGCGGAAGAGACAGGCCAGTTCTGAGCTGGTACACCCCAATAGATTTGCAAGATTAAGTGAAGATGTTGGGGATATCAGTTCAGGGGTGGCAGTGTCAGAGAGGGCTGTGTTGCCTAGTATAGTGATCAGTCCTTTAGCTGTGGAAGAGGAGCATACTATGGTGGGCAGTCCTTCAGTCATGGAAGAGGGGCATACAAGTCAGGGCCAGAGGCAGATGTTGGTGGTAGGAGACTCTATTATAAGGAAGGTTGATAGGGTAATTTGTCATCCAGACCTTTTACATAGAACAGTTTGCTGTCTTCCAGGGGCTCGTGTTAGGCATATTGTGGAGCGTATTGATAGATTGTTAGAGGGATGCGGGTCTGATCCTGCAGTCATGGTGCATATTGGTACTAATGAAGAAATCAGTGGGAGATGGAGAGTCCTAAAAAATGACTTAGGGAGTTAGGTAGCAAGCTTAAAGCAAGGACCTCCAAAGTAATATTTTCAGAGATATTACCAGTGCCGTGTGTTAACTCAGTAAGGCAGAAGGAGCTAAGGTCTGTTAATTCATGGCTTAAAACATGGTGTAAAAATGAGGGGTTTGACTTTTTAGAACACTGGGCTGATTTTTCACTAGGGTACAAATTGTACAGTAAGGATGGATTGCACCTGAATGACATGGGTGCAGGTGTGTTGGGGGAAAGGATGGTAGCACGTTTAGAGAACCTTTTAAACTAGGCAAAGGGGGGGAGGGTCAATTAGAACAAAATAGAACAGAGAGATCAGTGTCTGAATATGTCACTCCCTTAATATCTCAAGGAAGGGATGACTTAAGAAATGTCACATTAGAAAGTATAGAGGAAAGTACACCAAGTAGCAGCAGAAAGCACATGAAAATTAAATGTATGACAACAAATGCAAGAAGCATGACAGGTAAAATGGGGGAGCTGACGCTCTTAGTTGCAGAAGAGGACTATGATGTTATCAGTATAACTGAAACTTGGTGGGATGATTCACATGACTGGGCAGTTAACTTAGAGGGGTATACATTATTTAGGAGGGACAGGAATAATAAAAGGGGTGGAGGAATCTGCATGTATATTAAACCTGACCTTAAACCTACAATAAGGGAAGATATTTATGATACAAGTGACAATGTAGAGACCCTGTGGGTTGAAATAAAGAGTGGGGGGAAAAATCTTAAAAAAATATTACTAGGAACATGCTACAAGCCTCCCAACATTAGTGACCCGGAGGAAACTCAACTACTTATCCAAATTGGTAAGGCTGCTAATAACAGTGCTGTAATTATGGGAGATTTTAACTACCCTGATATAAACTGGGCCAATGAAACTAGTAATTCGGCTAAGGGGGATAGATTTTTAAATGTTCTCAGGGATAACTTCTTGTCACAATTAATAGAGGAGCCAACTAGGAGTAAAGCTATATTGGATTTAGTGCTATCAAACAATACAGATATAATATCAAACATAGAAGTTAAAGAACATTTGGGTAACAGTGATCATAACATGGTCACATTTGAAATCTCTTTTCATATGCAGTGTTTTAAAGGCTTAACTAAGACTTTTAATTTCAAGAAAGTAAAATTCAACGATTTAAGGAAATCATTAAATAATATAAATTGGGACAATGTATTTTCTAATAAAAATACAGAGGATAAATGGATAATATTTAAAAATTTGTTAAATAAATATACATATCAATACATACCATATGGTTATAAAAATAAAAAAACTAAGCTGTTATGGCTAAATAAAAATGTGTTAAAAGAAATTAGGAAAAAACGTAGGGCATTTAAATTATTAAAAGAAAATAGTACAGACTCAGCATACAATATTTATAAGGAATGTAACAAAGCATGCAAAAAAGCAATCAAATTAGCCAAAATTGAAAATGAAAAATTAATTGCCAAGGATTCTAAGTCTAACCCTAAAAGGTTCTTTAAGTACATAAATAGCAAAAAATCTAAGAAGGATAATATAGGTACATTAAAATGTGGGGAGGGTAGCATGATAAATAATGACAGGGAGAAGGCTGAGGTACTAAACCAGTTTTTTTCTTCAGTATACACAAGAGAGGAACCATTGAATGATACTTTGGAACAGAATAGAACATGCCAGTCCATACCACTAACTGGGTTTTGTTTAGAGGATATCAGGAAAAAACTAAAAAATATTAAGGTAAATAAAACTCCAGGCCCAGATGGAATACACCCAAGGGTGTTAAGTGAACTTAGCACTGTTATAGACAAACCTTTACTCTTAATTTTTCAAGACTCATTATCCTCAGGCATGGTACCCCAGGATTGGCGTAAAGCTGATGTGGTGCCACTCTTCAAAAAGGGAAGCAGGGATGATCCAGGAAGCTATAGACCAGTTAGTCTGACATCAATAGTGGGGAAGATATTTGAAGGGATTATAAGGGATTATATTGATGAGCATATTCGTGTAAACAAGATTATGAGTTCTAATCAGCATGGCTTTAGGAGAAATAGATCATGTCAAACTAATCTAATTAGATTCTACGAGGAAGTAAGTAAAAATATAGATAAAGGGGAATCAGTTGATGTGATATACTTAGATTTTGCAAAGGCATTTGATACAGTGCCACATGAGAGATTAATGCACAAAATTAAGGGACTGGGAATAGCTGAAAATGTTAGCTCATGGATAAATAACTGGATAAAAGATAGGGAGCAACGAGTAGCAGTAAATGGATCATACTCAGATTGGACAAAGGTAATCAGTGGCGTCCCCCAGGGATCAGTACTGGGCCCTGTTCTTTTTAATATTTTTATAAATGACTTGGAGCAAGGATTAAATAGCGACATCTCTATTTTTGCAGATGATACTAAGTTAAGTAAGGTCATTAGGTCAGAGCAGGATGAACTCTCTTTGCAAAGGGATTTACTAAAATTAGAACTATGGGCAAGTGAATGGAAAATGAGATTTAATACGGAAAAATGTAAGGTTCTACATTTTGGAAGTAAAAATAAGCAGGCTATGTATTTTTTAAATGGGACAAGACTTAGCCAAACACAGGAGGAAAGGGATTTGGGAGTAGTAATAGATAACAAGCTAAAGATGAGTGCACAATGCAGGGCAGCGGCTTCAAAGGCTAATAAGATACTAGCATGTATTAAAAGAGGCATTGATTCAAGGGAGGAAAGCATAATTCTATCATTATATAAAGCCCTGGTAAGACCTCACCTTGAGTTTGGAGTGCAGTTCTGGGGACCGATTGCTAAAAAAGATATTGCAGAACTAGAAAAAGTTCAGAGAAGGGCCACAAAGCTAATAAGGGGTTTGGAGAAATTAACCTATGAGGAGAGGCTAGCCAAACTGGGTCTGTTCTCTTTAGAAAAAAGGCGCTTGAGAGGTGACATGATTACTTTATATAAATATATTCAAGGCCCATATACAGAGATGGCAGAAGCTCTTTTTATTCCAAGAAAATTGGTTCTGACAAGAGGTCATAATTTAAGGTTGGAGGAAAGGAGATTTAATCTCCTGCAACGGAAACGTTTTTTCACTGTAAGAGCAATAAAATTGTGGAACTCATTACCAAAGGAGGTAGTGAATGCCAATACCATAGATACATTTAAAAATAGTCTGGATAAATTTCTGTATATAAACAAAATTCATGGATATGATTGCTAGTATTAAATGGGTCACATTTTAATGGGGTTATTTAAGCTTAACTGGAGCTTTTTGTAAGTATTTTAGATTTGTATAGGTTGAACTCGATGGACTTCAGTCTTTTTTTAACCTTATCTACTATGTTACTATGTTACTTATATATACAATACTACAGATGACAGCCGGAAGTTCTTCAGTATTATTGAGATTTTAAAGGGACGCATACAATATTGACAGCTCGGCAATCACTTATATATATAATACTACAGATGGCAGACGGGAAGTTCTGAATTATTATTGCGATTTTAAAGGGACGCATACAATATTGACAGCTCGGCAATCACTTATATATACAATACTACAGATGGCAGACGGGAAGTTCTGAATTATTATTGCGATTTTAAAGGGACGCATACAATATTGACAGCTCGGCAATCACTTATATATACAATACTACAGATGGCAGACGGGAAGTTCTGAATTATTATTGCGATTTTAAAGGGATGCATACAATATTGACAGCTCGGCAATCACTTATATATACAATACTACAGATGGCAGATGTTACTTTATCGTTTACAAACAATGTTGCAGCAACATTGATCGATCACATTCGATGCACATTATACACAACTATGCACTTTCATTCATGTTAGCCTGGACGTGTGCTTGTTACTATAAGATCGCGTTTAAGAAATATTGATTACGCATATGATCAAACATTACAAACATGCACTGTATGTGTGATATTTGACACTTTCACATTGAGATTCATTGTTGGAAAACAACATTTCAGCAAACAACAAAAAAACGCCCACTGTGAAAGCATTTGCGCCGCTCACATACAAACAAGTGAATACAATTAGCAATCATTACAAACTCACTACCATTGGACTAATTGTACTATAAATCCCCCAAACAACATGGCCAAAGCATCACTTGTGATCCACATCAGATCAAGTGCATACCTTGTTACGCTGTTTTGAAAGATGGATGACGATGACATGGTAGACACTGCTGGTGCTGCTATTGGCGAACTAGCTGTTGATCGAATCAGGCAGCCTCGGCGGCTCAGACTGAGATGAAGGGGTCGTCTGGTTCGAGGTCCTCCTGTCTACAGGGTGAGACCCACCTTGGAAAACATGAGCGACTTTGAGGTTCATGATAAGTATCGGCTCAATCGCGAACAGCTCATTGGCCTTTACGATCTTCTTAAACCTCATTTGGAGCCACGTATAAGAATAAGGACTGCTGTTCCCGCCATGAGTAAGATGATAAGCTGTCTATACGTCCTGGCCTCCGGGAGTTTTCAATCCGGAGAACTGTACATGCATGGCCTGGCTCAAGGTACATTCTCTGTGGTGTTTGATACTTTCTGGATGCCATGGTACGTATCAGTAAGCATTACATAGGATTCCCACAGAATGATGGTGATTGGAGGTGCCTGAAGCGGGAATTCTTTGATATTGCTCAATTGCCCAATGTCTTGGGAGCCATAGATTGTACCCACATTGCGCTGCGTGCTCCAATTGATGACTTGCCCTTCAGAAATCGCAAACATTTTCATAGCCTCAACGTGCAGTATGTTTGTGACGCACAGATGAGGATTATGCATGTGTGTGCGAATTTTGGAGGGGCTAGTCATGATGCCCGCATCCTCTCTCTGTCGTCCCTGTGGAGACCGTTTGAGGAAAGACAAATGCCCCCTGGTTATCTCGTTGAGAGTATTTGTGCACAACATGGTTAATTAGTTTGACAATTGCCACTGTAGTTTTAAAATGTTAGCGTAATGTTCAGCTATAGGATGCAATTTAACCATTAATTTTATTTTCCCGCTAATGTCTACTTTTAGTTCAATGCAGATATGTAGCATGTCTTACCTTAAATGCTCAGATAGAGAATGCAATGTAACCATTTAGTTTGCATTTTTCACAAGGTTTGGTTTAGGAGAAATACGCATATGTAGCATGTCTTAGCTGAAATGGGAAGATATTAGCAAATGCAATTTAACCATGTCATTGTCTCTTTCCGCTAATGTCTACTTTTAGTTCAATGCAGATATGTAGCATGTCTTACCTTAAATGCTCAGATAGAGAATGCAATGTAACCATTTAGTTTGCATTTTACACAAGGTTTGGTTTAGGAGAAATACGCATATGTAGCATGTCTTAGCTGAAATGGGAAGATATTAGCAAATGCAATTTAACCATGTCATTGTCTCTTTCCGCTAATGTCTACTTTTAGTTCAATGCAGATATGTAGCATGTCTTACCTTAAATGCTCAGATAGAGAATGCAATGTAACCATTTAGTTTGCATTTTACTCAAGGTTTGGTTTAGGAGAAATACGCATATGTAGCATGTCTTAGCTGAAATGGGAAGATAGAGAATAAGATTGAACTAGATTATTCTTTTAAAAAATAAACATTTGTTAGTAGATTATCGTGTACAAAAACTTTTATTGGAATCAAAATAATATTTTGAGGATTCAGTTTGAATTCTGTTCTGTTCATAATTTATAGGTGATTCTGGGTACATGAGCCGGCCTTGGCTTATTACCCCCTTGCGTAGCCCGACTGATGTGTCTGAGGAGCGCTACAATAGGGCTCATAAGAGAACCAGGGCGGTGGTTGAACGAATGTTCGGGCTCCTGAAGATGAGGTTCAGGTGCCTTGACCGGTCGGGAGGAGCCCTCCAGTACAACCCAAAGAAGGTGGCTAAGATCGTTGTAGATTGTAGTGTCCTGCATAATATTGCACAGCGGGCTGGGATGCTGCAGGGCGTCCAGGCGCAATGAAACCTCCTCAGAGATGAGGAGGATGATCCTGTTCTAGAGGGGCCATTCCGGGACGAGGGGCTCAATGTCAGAGCAGACATCATCAACCGCCACTTTAGACGGTATATAATAGAAGTTAGACTGGAGTATTGTCAATAGATGTGAACTCTAGGGAAATGACAAGTAGAGAATTGTGCATACAGGTTAGGATTGTTCATCAAATGCTAAAAATGTGTTTCATTTATTAATATAGGTGATGCTCTGGGCATTGGGTCCTGTAGCGAGTCTTTGCCACCTGGTTTTTAAAGAGGACATCAGCTGGTAAGTATAAATGTATGGACTGTTGCTGGCATGAATTGTACACAAATACATCATATGGCATACATTTTCTAAACTAGTATTTAGTTTACACATTACTTAAAATGTACATACTCAGAAAGGGATCCTCTAGCATGACTATGGTTCAATGTCACACATTAGAGGTTCGTTGTGCTCAATATGACTCATCTTCACACTTGATAGAACATAACACAAGTTGCTACACACGCTTAGTAAGCTAGTGACAGAAATTTATTCTGAAATGGGGGGTGGTAGAGGGGTACAGAACTGATTCACACACTTGTAGTAATTTTTATTAAACTTTTTCTGCCATTAGGGAGCTGACTTAATCTAAAGACTGAAAGGGAAGAATTAGAAGCCTGACAGTGAAGATTGCCCAGACTGACAGTGGAAAAAGCCAAGATTGAAATTGAAGTATACCAATGGGATCATGTCTGGCATTATCTTTCCAATCTGCTGACCTTGAAAAACATACAAGACATGTTCACATGGTAAGTGCAAACTATTTGATAGAATAAGGCTGTGGAGGCATCCTATTGGAGACACTTAGATTATTTTCTAATTTTTAGATGGTATTTCACAGTCCTCTATTTTTGAAATGATGAATAAGACACCTATTGAAGATCAACTGTTTACCCCTGAATTGACTTTCAAAGACCATGCATTATCCAGGTTGGTGTACCAATGCATGCTAGTTAAGAATCACAGGAAGAATGTTGAATATTAGTAGCTTACATACATTAGTCATATTTAGTTCATAATTAGATATTTAGGGATCACAATCAGACACTTAGATGATTTTACTTTTTTAGATGGTATTTCAGTCCTCTATTTTATGAACTGATGAATAAGACACCTGTTGAAGATCAACTGTTTACCCCTGAATTGACTTTCAAAGACCATGCATTATCCAGGTTGGTGTACCAATGCATGCTAGTTAAGAATCACAGGAAGAATGTTGAATATTAGTAGCTTACATACATTAGTCATATTTAGTTCATAATTAGATATTTAGGGATCACAATCAGACACTTAGATGATTTTACTTTTTTAGATGGTATTTCAGTCCTCTATTTTATGAACTGATGAATAAGACACCTATTGAAGATCAACTGTTTACCCCTGAATTGACTTTCAAAGACCATGCATTATCCAGGTTGGTGTACCAATGCATGCAAGTTAAGAATCACAGGAAGAATGTTGAATATTAGTAGCTTACATACATTAGTCATATTTAGTTCATAATTAGATATTTAGGGATCACAATCAGACACTTAGATGATTTTACTTTTTTAGATGGTATTTCAGTCCTCTATTTTATGAACTGATGAATAAGACACCTGTTGAAGATCAACTGTTTACCCCTGAATTGACTTTCAAAGACCATGCATTATCCAGGTTGGTGTACCAATGCATGCTAGTTAAGAATCACAGGAAGAATGTTGAATATTAGTAGCTTACATACATTAGTCATATTTAGTTCATAATTAGATATTTAGGGATCACAATCAGACACTTAGATGATTTTACTTTTTTAGATGGTATTTCAGTCCTCTATTTTATGAACTGATGAATAAGACACCTGTTGAAGATCAACTGTTTACCCCTGAATTGACTTTCAAAGACCATGCATTATCCAGGTTGGTGTACCAATGCATGCTAGTTAAGAATCACAGGAAGAATGTTGAATATTAGTAGCTTACATACATTAGTCATACTTATTTCATAATTAGATATTTAGGGATCACAATCAGAAAAAGGAATACATATTATAGTTGATATAGAGGTATTTGAATGGACATGAAATATTACATTTATTTTCAGCATACATATATATTATTGAAATGTGATATACATTATTATGTATAATTAGATATTCAGATATTTTAATTTTTATTACACAATATAATGGTGTATGTTTATTTTATTTATTTATTTATTTTTTTAAATTTTTATTTATGACCAACACAAGGGTACAATAATAGACAATGCATCATCAAAACACCGCGCAGGGTGAGTTTACAAAAGGTATATGTAAGAAGACATTGAGATGAAGCACTACACAGTTTCAAGTATATGAAAATTAACAAATCGCAGTCTAATAGACAACTTTAAAGATCTTCAATAGGTTGGTGAGCATTGCAGCGTTATATTCTCTTGTACCACAAGGTTGGGATTTTATGTTTTTAAACTAGACTAAGGAAACAAAAAATAAACAAAACAAAAAAAAAACAAAACAAAAACAAAAACAAAAACAAAATCCCAACATTAAATTAACTGTAGGGGAACCTTACATCAATATGGTGGCTCAAAGCAAATCAGGGGTTTTACTCTTAAGCAAAAAGCTACTAATGGACATCAGTGTTCTTGGCAGTATTTATTATTGCTTATCTAACATATAAAAGTCATCAAAGTGAGAGCCTTTGCCAGCTTTTCACACGTTCATTGCTAGGTCAATATTAAGACTAACTACAGAAATAAGCTTAGCTTAGGAGCCTGGTAGGGCCTTCAAGCAGAGTATGAGACAGCATAGTTTGCTTAAATGTGGTATCTGACATTGGATTATGTGGAGTTGCGGGCTTGTTCAACCATAGTAGGAGGCAGCTTCAACGTTTAGTAGAGATGAGACCCTTCTGAACAATTTAAATATATAATTGCATGATTACATTTTTTATTAATAAACCTGAGCCTGCTAACTGTGCAGTATAAAATCTGTAATGTTAAGTTGCAGCAGCTCAAATACATGGTTATACTACTATAAGACCTAAAATGTGAGAATTTTTACTGTTTAGAGATATAGACTATGGTATAAAGAAGCAATTTGAAATGAGTATACTAGTTCCATCATGCAAAAAAAAATATTATTGTAGACACACTGATCCTGACAACATCCTGTGTTCAAACTTTTAACAGAGTGCAAGGACTCCAAAGGAGTTTATTACTGAGAATAACAATAAATCTTATTTATCGGTGCAACAGGCTGAGTTCAGAGTATCACACAAATCATTATCCCTCCTTCCGCGGCTGATTGCAGCAAGATTATCAGTGTAACTAATAGCCTCACAGCACTAACTCAGGAATTGCAAGAGCTAATCTAAACAAGGTGACAAACATTAAAGGAACTATATATTTAAAGAGCAATTAGCAAACATCGTTTAGCAGCATTCAGTTTGACAATAAACAGAATAGGTCACGATCAGCTGCTGGAGTATAAGGGGTCCGGTAAATCAGTAGGAGCTCTATGACGTCAGCCTTCGTTCACAGTAAGATTAAAATTAACCCACTCCTCTCCTCACTCTATTTAGTCCAGCAGACAGAAATGGGTGCAGGCCAGTGGGCTCCTTGTAAAGAAGTAAAAGAAGCATTTTGCTTCGATAGGGTTGAGGGCTGAGCAGATATTTAGTAGTGAAGCGTGTTGTGATTAGGAAAGTTTCGGTATAAGGTACAACATATGCTTATGCCCCTATAGGATAGAATTTCTCTCATCAGCTATGCAGACATATTAAAGTACACCTTTCAATACATATCTGATTTCAGAGGGTACTTTGCAGAACAGTGTGCGTTACATACAACTGGGCTAGAGAGGTGCACACTCTCAAAAAGCAGAAATTATGACAGAATCATATATGCATAAGGGATTACATTTTTTAGGTGTAGAAGTCTTTCTAGACACAGCAACCATGCCTTTGTTTTATAAGAGAGATGTTGCACCTGCCGTTGATTATGAGGGTAGAAGAACATTCAGAGGCACATTAAGTCAAAATTGAGCGTCACTAGCAGGAGGATGCCTCCATCTTTAAGATATTCATTGTCGGGGTGTCTACTAGTAAATAATGCGCTGATGTGCCCAGGAGCGTAACTTATGTGACCAGCTGTAATGTCCTAATGTTCCCAGGGTAGTGTTCAAATGGTTGCAAAGCGAAACAGCAGGTGGCATGAAATAAAAAAAAAAAAAAAAAACTGCTTACAGAGCTTTTTACCAGTCTGTGTGTGCTTTGGTGTCAGTTAAATTCTGCATTGCGATAGATTTCCCCAGATCTCAGCGCTTCTTGTGAGAGACTTGTAGAATAAGGAGACATCCCAAAAACCTTTTAAAAAGTAACTTGCCGTGAGGCTTCACATCCGTTTACCAGGAGAGAAAAAATAACTATAAAGATTCACACCTAAATTGGTTAGTTGAGGGCGCTGTATATTATCAACCCACACCAGCTTTCGGTGGATCTGAACCCCCTTTTAATCCAAATCTGATCCAGGTGATTAGTGAATGGTGAGCTGATAGGTCTGCAACCGGCTGCCTTTCAAATGCAAACTGTAGCTGAGTCGTTGCTAGCAGCAATTTTCTAATTGACACTTCTCCATGTGATCGGCATACAGCCCGGTGTGTTGCGACCTTTAATGGCTGGTAAGGAGAAGAGTGATTGTCGGGGTCGCGCTGCAGCTCGGGGTCAGATCTTGCGGCTTTCATCTCCCCCTCCTTAATAACTGCCGGGGGTCCTGTTTCCTCGCTATTTCTGAATATGGGACCAGAGCCCTCTAACATCAGTGGCTGTCCCTTCGATCCCTCCTTGTGCCGTCTTTGATGTGCCTCAGGAGACATGCCGATATGATTACAAACGGGTTTTGCTGGGAGGCAGCGCCATTTTGGACTCGCATGTGAGAGTTCCACGACTTGGGTTTGGGCCAGTAGAATTTGTATGGTAGATTCCAGCTTGGTTAACGCTGGCAGAAGCAAGCCCTGTATGGCAGTTAAAATGTCTTTGTTTTGAAAGTCTGTTGCGACTGGGGAGAGTTCCATGTTTATTCCTTTGTCCCCAGCTGTGCTGTGTACCATACGTATCACAGCTCTCTCCTCTTCTGTAACTTTCCTTCGTTCCGGGGGCCAAGAGTTGTAAAGCTTGATCCTTAGAAATGCCCGAACAGCTAAAACTGTTAAGGGCTAGCAGGATGGCGGAGATTTAATCCTAGAATAGGAAAAAATAACTTGGTCTCAAGCAGAGCAGTTCCCACTTGCGACCATCTTGCTAAGCCTCCCACCGGAAGTCCACTATTTTATTTATTTTTAAATTTAATTAATAAATATCTTGATAAAATGTTGAACAAAGTTAGAGCATAGACACAAGATGATTGTAAATGTATTTTATGAATATTTGACAACGTGTGTATTAATTTTGTTAAAATTTTGTTTTTTAATTTCAGATTGTCATCTGATGACTTCCAGGAATATTTTTTGTTTTTTGTTTCAGAAACTTTTAATTTTTTAAATGGTAATAATAAACATTTTATTATTAAATACACTCTTTGGAACAGATTATAATAAATATCCATATAATCTGTCAATAAAAAACAATTTGACTCCCATGACTGGTAGTTGGCTATTTGACAAGCACATGCATAAGATCAAATAATGCATTAATTTTTGAAAATCCACTGATTCAGAGAATATTAAATTAAACTATCTTTTTTAAATTAATTGGGGAGTGAGATCTATCGATGCTTTTCTTTTGAAATTCTTAGATGTTAAAATAATTTCGGATATGTAGTCAAAATTTGACATAAATTATTTTGTTTCACTTTTAAGAAGGGGAAGTGGTTCAATTACATTAAAGTGACAGTGTTGTTGAATGTAAAATTAATTTTATAAGATCTTGTATCTTCCTTAGGTATCTCAAAACATTATTTTCTAAAATGTTTAAATTTTTACATTTATAAATGGTAGGTCATTTAACTTCATATTTTTCACAAGCTAGTTATTGGATGCCAGGTTAATAGATTTAATTTTCTAGTGGAGTCATTTAACTATAGTTATTAATATTATGTAGTTTTTAAAATCTTACCTCTTGGCTTAGACATCACATATCTATATATAATTTTCATTCCCCTTTAGTTTATTTTGACAATGTTAAATCAACATTCCAAATGTTTTTGTCCTTAAAGGGACATTCACAAAGTATATTGTGTATTGATTTTTAAAAAATTCATAAAAGAATTTAAACATATTTAGAAGGTACTATAGAATTACATTCAGTCTTTAAATATACTTCGAAAAAGATACATCAATGCACATATCTTAGTCACTTACATAAGGCATCTATGTGCAACCAACAATCAGCATCAAAATAGCCTATGTGGATATGTATTTAATCCAAGAATATATATAATTACAATCTAATGATTGAATACCAAAACATATTAAGTTGTTCAAATATTATAATCTTATCCAAAATGCATACATAACATATAGCTTAATGTCCCTCTAAGCTGAAGACTCCGAAATACATCCTTTACAATATATATTTCAGTCAGTGTGTAAAACAATCCAGAAGTTAATCTAAATATGCTTTACTCATATGTTATACTAATTTAGCAAAAGGAAGGTGCCTAGGTTTCTGATTTTTCAAGCATTATTGTGAAATGTCTCTTTAAAGGGACATGAACTCAAAATATTCTTAAAGGGAGACAGTTAAAAAATTAATGATTTATACATTCTGAATGAGTATTCTATTTTAAGCAACTTTAAAAATTGTATCATATTATGAATGTTCCTCGTGATGTTGCTATCATTACTTTAAAAATAAGGCATTAAATAGATAATTTATTTGCTTCAGTACTCTGGACAGAACTTGTTTTTTTTTGGTTGGATTAATTTATCCAACAATCATCAAGGACAACCCAGGTTTTTTGCAACAATTGTCCGTAATCTAAAATATCATTATTGATTTGCAAAGAAAGATAACAAGATAATTCTTAACATTTGAGAATCGGATTAAATTATAAAGTTGCTTAACATTTCATGCTCAATCTGAATCACGAACGCTAAATTTGTTTGGACAGTGTCCCTTTAAGAGATTTAAAGAGTGTATTTACTTCTCTTCTTATCTTGACATACTTTGCTTGAAAAGCATATCGAGATAGGCTCAGTAGATGAAGATTGGTGGATGCACAGAGATGCCTTATGTGATTGGCTCAACCATGTGCATTTAAATTTCTTCTGTTGAGGATATCTAAATACAAAGATAAATTGATTTACATTTTAAAGTCTAAACAATTTTCTATCTCTACAGATCATTTGATACAATTGTTTGTTTATAATGTCTATTTAAAAATAAAGACGCCATTGCACAATAACATATATGAGCAGTTCAGACAAATACAAGCTCGAGGTTTATTTACTAATAACAAACAAACCTGTAGTTTAACATTTATAAACAGATTATCCAAGTTACTGACATTATAACCTGAATTTGAACATTCAGAAATGTTGCGTGGGAAACGGATCTTGAAACACCAGATTTGCATCTTTAAACATTAGAGTCTAATGTCACGCAATAGCACACAATCAATGTGCATTATGAAATACATTTAATAGAGCAATATCAATACTTCACAATAAGTCAAGAAATGGATTTTATCAACAATAAAGACATACAATATTAAATGTGTATTTTTATTAAAGAAACAGACCGTTATTAAACCGAAAAATTTATACAACATTTAAAAATGTGACAGTATTAGATTTTAAAGAGAATTTAATCAGTAATATTTAACAGATCACGGATATTAAATCTGCGTCACACATATCCGCATGACAGGCCCATGAGTTACGAATAAGTCTACATGAAAAATGAAGTAACAGCACCACCATGAGGTATGTGTAAGGAAGTTACTAAGATATGAAACATTAAGGAACGGCCGATCAGAGTTCATCACACAAACACAACTTGAGTCAGGATGGTCTCACAGACATTCTAACAATATTTCAAACTTTTATCCAATCAGATGTACAGATAACTTGTCCCATGGTGCATCTCATGTTTACTTCACCATATAAAAGTCCATTACACGTTGCCATCTTTGTCAGTTCTCTAATGCCTGCAGGCAATATATATTATTATTATTATAATTATTATACAACCCAGCAGGCATGAAACCTCCCAGGTTCACCAAGCAGGAGAGCGCTGCACTGGTCCACGCCGTCAAGGACTTTTATCCCCAGCTGTTTGGGAACAAGAGGAGGTTGACAGATGCGCCTGTTAAGAAGGCCCTCTGGGAGTCTATCACCAATGCTGTTAAATTGGTGTGTGACGTCCAGAGGAGCCAGGATCAAATCATGAGGAGATTCGGAGATATGAGGTTGCGCTTAACAAAAAAAGTCAACCTCATAAGGGACTGGGTACAAGCCCATAAAAGAGGGGGCCAAAGAAAGGCCCCGCGGAAACTATACCTACTCCCTTATGAGGTGACTTTATGCGAGCTCCTCAATCTCCGGGTCCCCAAAAGATTTAGATCCTCGCCATCCTCGGCCTCCTCTTCTTCCCTCCCAGCTGCGGGATCTGAAAGTCCTGACGCGGGGGCCAGGGCAGCTGCTTCTCCGTCCGGTGGCCTGGGAGGAGATGATGGAGAATCTGAACCAGGTAACTATCCAACTTCATATAATATCTTAAAATTTGATTTATTTTTAAAAAATGTGTATATAGTCAGATACTAAACCTATACAGATCTCACAACATACACTACATATGATGTTTAGATATCTGATTTTAGATTAGTGACACATGAAATAGGAATGATGTTTCTTGCGCTCTACAGAATATGCGTCACAGAGCGAAAATGGAATTGCGCATACACGTTAACATGGGTTTGCTGTAAGTGGCATTGCTTTATACATGTTGGTCAAATGACGGATGCGTAATTCCGCTTGGAATCATTGCGCAATGATCGCGAAAATGGAATTGCGCATACACGTTAACATGGGTTTGCTGTAAGTGGCATTGTTTTATACATGTTGGTCAAAATGAAATGTGAATTTTTATATATGTGAAGAATACAGTATTCTTATTTTCAATATTATACATAATAAAAAAATAAAAAAGCAGAATCCAAAAAAATTATAACATATGACCATCAATTGATGAGAATGAAATAACACAAAAAAATAATTTAAGCTACAGTAAACAACACAACTGATTGAAAATAAGAGTGCAGGATATATTTATCATGAATTTAATTGAGGAAACAATTAACTCATGGGACTACCAAAGGATTAATAGTTTTTAATTGATTTGCTAATAATGTAAAGATTTTAAACATGGCATGATTTGTATTAATGATATCCAATCCTCATTTAATATATTACAGATCTGGATGTTGGTGCTGGATCCTCAAGCCAGGGCTTGTCACAGTATGGTATGTCTCATTTTAATTGACATTTGTCTTAGAAACATGGACAGAACATTACATACTAAATCCACATTGTTCAATATTTATATGTATCTGCAAAATGGATTTTAAAACTTTTTGCAAATAAGAATAAATAAAACAAAAACATAGGATTACATTGTAAGACTACTCTGATTTTGTTTGGAATTTAAGATATACCATCTATTCTGGATGTCTTAATTTTAATGTAAGATTCTTTGAATGTCCAATTTATATTCTTCCCTTGTTTATTGCTTAATCTTATTTGTATACATTTTTAAAAAATACACACACTTTTGCATATGTTTAGATTTTAAAAATATAGATTCCATTTTTGAAATTGATCACGTCATTTAAGGGACATGCCAACTAAATTTTACATAGAATGATTTTTAAACGTGATTTTATTGTTTTGTTTAAACATTTTATGAGCTACATTGGTTCAGTCTATTGTTTTAGTTCTTAAAAAAAAAATGGATTTTGGTTTATGTAAAACAATGCATTACTGGTATTATCCGGCTGTTTTTTTATGCATAAATTGGCATTTTTACAAAAGTTAAAATCATGTGTTCAGATAACAGTAGTACATATTTTCAAAAAGTATACAATTACACATTTAGAGCTTCATGTCCCTTTAATAGATGAAAATTAAATAATTCTTAGGATATCCTTAAATAACATATTAGATTGGAATTGCATGCTCAATCCCATTCATTACATCAACATATGGAGTAGAGAATTCATTAACACCAACATTGTCAAATCAATATATTTTTATATTAAAGGGACACTGAGCTAAAATTATTAATGTTGTCATTCAGATAGAGCATGCAATATTAATCAACATTTAAATATAATACTATAATCATATGTGAAATATTCTATTGCTAAATGTATTTTAAAATCAAGAATGTACGTTTATCTGCAGCTCAATTTTGGTTGACCAACCTGGGTTTTTATTGATGATTGGTGGATACCTTCAACAAACAATATTTATTCAATCCAATATTGCTTATCTGCCTTTAAGATTAAAATGTAGCAACATTCCAATTATAATAGGAGTCAATGTAAAATCATTTGGAACAGTTTGAACAGTGAAATCAATGATTGAAATAAATCATGTCAGTGTCCCTTTAATAAACAATAGATTAATTCATCTTTACATTCTTTGGATTAGACAATATTGATATATAATTCACATATTCACTGTTGGAGTTACTTTATAGATATCAGCATACTCTAACAGCACCATGATTACATATTTGTACTAATCAATTTATTTGGTTTTGTATTGTGAATAATATGTGTTGTGTCCTAAACAAGATTACTGTACATTGCACAAATGGCTCAATGTGCCACATGTCTTTGTTTATATTTGTCAACAGCTGTTATTCAAAATGTGGTTTGTGTGTATTCTTTTAAGAACATTGATCAATGGGTATATTTAGATATGCAATAGCATCGTATGAGATGAGTTTGATGTCTAATATAGTCAGAAATTAAACATATGTTCAATACATAATTTTTAACAGAATCCCCTTGATTCAATCAAGCATTTTTTTGGATAATGACTGCTCTATTCTTCACATTTTCAAGTTGATTATTCTTAAAAATCGCTACAGATGTGATTTAGTGCTATCCCAAATGTGTTCACTAATATATATCTATATCATTCATAGAGAGAGTTGGTGTGGGGAGCCCAGAGGAATCCAGCACTGACACAGAGCCGCCTTTGCGGTCTTCTGGTAAGTCCATTGACTCATTTATATGTCATTGAAGGTGTATTGGTAATCAATATTATGAGCATGATTCTCATGAAGCATAACATTTGAAACAAACATATAATTTACTCCTCTGATTATATATTAATTTTCTTGGAATATTGAAAGATTAATAATTAAAACTTTCTTAGTCTACACCTTTGTTATTCAGAAGATGTATAGCATATGTTTGTTTCCATGTTCATTTTTGACAACAGTCATCAAGTGATACACACATGAGAAATCTTAAATGTTCTATGTACTATGCTTTTACGATTTTAAAATTAATACAAACAATACATCGAAAATCTGAATCATTGAGAATAACAAATCTAATGTCATTTGTATGCTCCATCAAAATGATGTAAATCATAACTTTGGGTGTGTATATCTTTAATGCAACATTGATGTGTGTCTTTGAGCAACAGTAACATATGTTATAATATCTGATCTTAACGTGTACACAACATGTTATGTTTTACAGAGATTTGATTTCTATATCAGACAGCATGAAAATATGCTTGGATGTTTTTTTGTTTATTTTTTATTTATAATTCATGCCATTATTATGTCACATGCATATTCCAGGCCAAACCACAATAATAATGTTATAATTGTACAGACAGTCATTGATATTCATCTGAGTGACTATATGCATACCATATACTCATTTCATAATTGTTTAGAAATTCAAACACACTTCTAAGTATATTGAAAACATAATCAATTTTAAATGTGTTGATTTGATTTCATGATGTATGAGATGTTAATATATTTGTATTATTTATTTCAGATGGATCCTCCACCTCTGGTCATCTGTTTTCCGCCCCTGCCCAGTCCCCTGGCCAGTCACAGACCCCTGCCCAGGCCCAGACCCCTGCCCAGGCCCAGACCCCTGCCCAGGCCCAGACCCCTGCCCAGGCCCAGACCCCTGCCGGCCCTTCCCATTTGTCCTTTCCTGTCCATCCCAAAAAACGGCCCTTCGTCCCCCTTCGCCGCTCTCCCCGTATTATGGGCCGTACAGCTACCCCAGCTGCCCAGACCCGAACTCACCACTCCCCAGCTGTATGGCCTACTCCAGAGCAGCAGCTCATCCCTCCCCAACCCAATCCCATCCCTCCCCCCTGTCTCAACCTTCATTGTCCTGGGTGTCGAATTGTCCTTCCCAGGCACAGCTGTAAGTATCATTCAAAATCCACATTATAAGATACTTAAAGGTACACTGAAGGCAAATTGTTTCTATTGTGATTCAAATAGAGCATGCAATGTTAATCAAATTTATAATTTACTACTCTTATGAATTATTCTTCATTATCTTGCTATCTTTATTGAAACAAAGAAATGCCTAGAATTAATTTTAAATAGAAAATAATTGTGGACATCATTTCTTTATTGTTGGATGAATGTATCCATCAACCAGCAGGGACAACCAAAGTTGATAAACAAATATGGCCTGCCCTATAAACCTACATTCTTGCATTCAAAATCTATCTAGAGAATTCAAATATTTAAAGAATATGTGTAATTTTTTAATATTTGTAATGTCATGCTCTATCTGAATCAGTTAATTAAATATTTAGGTTCAGTGTCCCTTTAATTTGATATCACTACATATACCAATCACCACTACTTGGATCCAACAATTTATGTACAAATGTTGATACATTATCTCTTGTCTAACCCAGTGGGAATGTAATTTCTTCAGGTTGCTATGTTTACACAGCTTGTCCTCAACGCCAAAATGTTTAAGGATAGGTGTGCCTACCACAGTATAATTAAAATATTTAAATTGCTAATGTAAGTACAATGTAAATCCTTTAACAAAATTTTATACACTCAAGCTGTATAAGTGGATCATCGAAAACCAATTAAAGGGGACAACATGTTTGAGTAAACTGTCCCTTTAATGATTTCGGTCTGTCTGAATAACATATTTAATGTGTAAAGAATCAATTTCAACAAATTGATGTAAAGAATGATTTGTCTTTATGATGACAATGTATCTTTGCTTATTTTTTCTTCTGTTGTGTAATTATCCTTAATATTTTATTTATTCTTTATTTTAGGCTGTGACTCAGCATGGCTCATGCTAGAAGGTATAGCACGTGTAGAGCAGGCCGTGTTGAGGAACGCAGCTGGCCTGAGAGGGATGAACGACACCATGCAGGCCCAGCTCCGGGTTCAGCATTTGACTCTGCGTCAAATCATGCAATTAAATTCAAGGCCTGAATCTGGAGCTGGACATGCACAGGACGATGAAGAGGATGACCAGTAAGTGGAGGATCTGGAGATGCTCCAAGGGCGCAGATAAGAATCCTCCGTCCACATGTTGATGTTTTTGCTATGGTTGCCATTTGGCCTTTTTTTCAGTTTATTGTTGTGCCTGTTGCACTCTTTTACCTTGTCATATGGCTCCAATGGGGCTATGCTGGCCCTTGGCAACTCTCTTCATGGACTGTGATGCACTCTGTTACCTTGTCATATGGCTCCAATGGGGCTATGCTGGCCCTTGGCAACTCTCTTCATGGACTGTGATGCACTCTGTTACCTTGTCATATATCTACAATGGGGCTGTGGTGGCCCTTGGCAACTCTCTTCATGGACTGTGATGCACTCTTTTACCTTGTCATATATCTACAATGGGGCTATGGTGGCCCTTGGCAACTCTCTTCATGGACTGTGATGCACTCTTTTACCTTGTCATATGGCTCCAATGGGGCTATGCTGGCCCTTGGCAACTCTCTTCATGGACTGTGATGCACTCTGTTACCTTGTCATATGGCTCCAATGGGGCTATGCTGGCCCTTGGCAAATCTCTTCATGGACTGTGATGCACTCTGTTACCTTGTCATATATCTACAATGGGGCTATGCTGGCCCTTGGCAACTCTCTTCATGGACTATGATGCACTCTTTTACCTTGTCATATGGCTCCAATGGGGCTATGCTGGCCCTTGGCAACTCTCTTCATGGACTGTGATGCACTCTGTTACCTTGTCATATGGCTCCAATGGGGCTATGCTGGCCCTTGGCAACTCTCTTCATGGACTGTGATGCACTCTGTTACCTTGTCATATATCTACAATGGGGCTATGGTGGCCCTTGGCAACTCTCTTCATGGACTGTGATGCACTCTGTTACCTTGTCATATGGCTCCAATGGGGCTATGCTGGCCCTTGGCAACTCTCTTCATGGACTGTGATGCACTCTGTTACCTTGTCATATATCTACAATGGGGCTATGGTGGCCCTTGGCAACTCTCTTCATGGACTGTGATGCACTCTGTTACCTTGTCATATATCTACAATGGGGCTATGCTGGCCCTTGGCAACTCTCTTCATGGACTGTGATGCACTCTTTTACCTTGTCATATGGCTCTAATGGGGCTATGCTGGCCCTTGGCAACTCTCTTCATGGACTGTGATGCACTCTGTTACCTTGTCATATATCTACAATGGGGCTATGGTGGCCCTTGGCAACTCTCTTCATGGACTGTGATGCACTCTGTTACCTTGTCATATATCTACAATGGGGCTATGGTGGCCCTTGGCAACTCTCTTCATGGACTGTGATGCACTCTTTTACCTTGTCATATGGCTCCAATGGGGCTATGCTGGCCCTTGGCAACTCTCTTCATGGACTGTGATGCACTCTTTTACCTTGTCATATATCTACAATGGGGCTATGGTGGCCCTTGGCAACTCTCTTCATGGACTGTGATGCACTCTTTTACCTTGTCATATATCTACAATGGGGCTATGGTGGCCCTTGGCAACTCTCTTCATGGACTGTGATGCACTCTTTTACCTTGTCATATGGCTCCAATGGGGCTATGCTGGCCCTTGGCAACTCTCTTCATGGACTGTGATGCACTCTGTTACCTTGTCATATGGCTCCAATGGGGCTATGCTGGCCCTTGGCAAATCTCTTCATGGACTGTGATGCACTCTGTTACCTTGTCATATATCTACAATGGGGCTATGCTGGCCCTTGGCAACTCTCTTCATGGACTGTGATGCACTCTTTTACCTTGTCATATGGCTCCAATGGGGCTATGCTGGCCCTTGGCAACTCTCTTCATGGACTGTGATGCACTCTGTTACCTTGTCATATGGCTCCAATGGGGCTATGCTGGCCCTTGGCAACTCTCTTCATGGACTGTGATGCACTCTGTTACCTTGTCATATATCTACAATGGGGCTATGGTGGCCCTTGGCAACTCTCTTCATGGACTGTGATGCACTCTGTTACCTTGTCATATGGCTCCAATGGGGCTATGCTGGCCATTGGCAACTCTCTTCATGGACTGTGATGCACTCTGTTACCTTGTCATATATCTACAATGGGGCTATGGTGGCCCTTGGCAACTTTCTTCATGGACTGTGATGCACTCTGTTACCTTGTCATATATCTACAATTGGGCTATGCTGGCCCTTGGCAACTCTCTTCATGGACTGTGATGCACTCTTTTACCTTGTCATATGGCTCTAATGGGGCTATGCTGTCCCTTGGCAACTCTCTTCATGGACTGTAATGCACTCTGTTACCTTGTCATATATCTACAATGGGGCTATGGTGGCCCTTGGCAACTCTCTTCATGGACTGTGATGCACTCTGTTACCTTGTCATATATCTACAATGGGGCTATGGTGGCCCTTGGCAACTCTCTTCATGGACTGTGATGCACTCTTTTACCTTGTCATATGGCTCCAATGGGGCTATGCTGGCCCTTGCCAACTCTCTTCATGGACTGTGATGCACTCTGTTACCTTGTCATATGGCTCCAATTTTCCTGATCTTTACCATATTATTTATAAACGTTGTTGATGTTTTCTGACATACTAATAAAAGACATGTCATTGCACGATTCTTTGTCCTCCTTATTCATGTCATTGATTGAAATCTCTAGTTTATCTTGTTGATCCTTAAAGGGACCTACCAAAAATAATGTTGTTTCCTGAATCATATATGTAATACAATTGTAAATGACTTTAAGATTAACATCTCCAATGTAATGTTTATTTTTGTCTTTATATTTGTTTGTAAAAGCTTTATCATTGCATGATTATGATTAGCATAGTAATTATTTTATATATGTATATATAGATTGTTATATATGTATATTTCAAATTTCACATCCATGTGTGTATTTATAAACTCTGCATGAATTGATGCACCTTTAACAAATGATCTGAGGATTGATACAATGATATAATCCCTGTAAAGTGTTCATTTTATTGAAATAGTATTGTCTCTGTGTATCCTCTTTTTATAAATAAAAATCATGTCCCTTTAAGTGATGGTGAGCACAATTGTTAATGAATGTATTTCCATTTCTAAAGCGTTTTTGTCCTTTTGACATGAACAAGGACATATAATCTTAATAATAAACAATCTTATTGTAATGTTGACAGCACATGTATTTCATTTTCTATTCTATATTATTGTAAAAGAGTAACCAAATCAATCTCTGTGTGTAATGCGCATATTTTAGATGAGGAATATGTTTTTCTAAATATTGTTAAAAAATACTTTTCATCCCATATATGGCTATAGGTAGTCTGACCATATTTCAAATTGAATAAATGACACGTTTGATCAATACATGTGTCATTATTGTTATTCAAAAACAATCTAAACATATCTTAAAACATCAATGGTATATGTATTTCTCATGTGTATCTTTTAAATGTTAAAGATATACACCATAGCTATAGTTAAAGGGACAGTCAAGTCCGAAAAGATGATTCATGATTTCGTGACATTCCTAGATAGCAATCTAGACACATACTAGTTACAAAAATATAAATACGTTTCTTAGTGATATGCCAAGCTGTCAACTGAGTCCTTGTATTGGCTGCGTTTTTTCTGCGATCGCGGATGCGCCATGTTGCTTAAGACGTCACCTGCCAGGCTGTCCAATTATTCCTTGTATTGACTGACGTTTTTACGCGATCAAGGATGCACCTTTTATTGGATGGCGTTTTTACGCGATCAAGGATGCGCCTTTTTTTTGTTTGCGTTCTTACGTGATCAAGAATGTGCCTTTTATTGGATTGCGTTCTTACGTGATCAAGGAAGCGCCATGTTAATTAAGACGTCACATGCAAAGGTAAAAAAAACGGCTGATTGTATTACGTAGTCCCGCAATATTTGTTTGTGCACGTTAAACACGTTTGTGAATGAAGCCAAGTTTAAAAACATTGCGAATATGGATTGTTTGCATCATGTTATATTGTTGACCCATAGCTGATAAAGACCACCACATTCTCTTTTGATGGATGTCTGGTTGAATAAACGAACGAAAGCAAAATGTTTTCATGCATATGATATTTCGAGGCAAGTGCAAA
Source organism: Bombina bombina (assembly GCF_027579735.1). Classification (NCBI taxonomy): domain Eukaryota; kingdom Metazoa; phylum Chordata; class Amphibia; order Anura; family Bombinatoridae; genus Bombina; species Bombina bombina. The sequence goes on along the minus strand of NC_069502.1, from coordinate 1,107,652,785 downwards.
TCTCTATAGTCCATGTTGTTTAATATGTTTGTCAACAATATGTTCCTTTTTCTTAAAAATGACTGTTGTGTTTAATGTTAAAGATATCTAATTCATAAATATGCGCTATTGTGTTAGAATAAAGTAATCAATATGCATTTATCTTTATCATATGCTAAATATATGATGCCGACTTCTTCTAAATGTAATTTCGTCGTATATATTTTATTAAAGGTTCATTAGACACTCACATTATAAATCAAAATATTTTATTTTGTCTCTAGTTAGATAGTCCATTGTTTAACAAATACACGTTTCATTTTGCTTCTGTTCAAATAAAATGTAAGTAATTTTCAGACTCCTCGCCAAGCCTCTAAGTTTCATGTGAGTACCATCTCCAGCTTTCTCCTGTTTGTGTAAAGGGTCTTTTCATATGTTAATGATGGGGTATTGTCTTGTTTGATGGTTGTAATGGGGGTTCATCTATATTTTCAATAGAGATAACCCGATTTTCTTTGAAAGTGTTTAAAGCTTTGTAATATTGATATCAGTATATGTTAATCTTGTTGTTTCTAGTAGTGTCTATTACATACAGTTCTGTTAAAAATATAGTATACTGTCCCTTTAATGCAAATGTTAATTTTTGTATCATGTATGAGTTCCACATTGGTTAATCTCCAAATATATTATTGTTAGCATATTTTCACCCCCCACTCCTAAAAGGACTTTAAACCATATTCATTGTTAAAACAAATGTCTTTCTAAAAATAAATTAACACAATAATGTCTCTTTAAGAAAATAGACTTTATTTAACACGTCAATATAAATCTGTTTTCAATATTTATTGTTTGAATAAGTACATGTAGATATACCAACAATCTGCAAATATATGTTAGCATATGTATTTTTGTTAAAGGGACAGTTTAGAAAACAAATCATGTTTTGCATTATTATAAAAGTCAATTTTGTAATATCAATGATATCAAAGGTTTCTCACCAATTAATCATTTGTCTGTGTTTATTTTAATTTGCTAGCTAAACCTATGAGGTTCGTGTGCTCATTTGTTAGAGCTTGAAGAGTGCATGTAATCATTATGCAATTTGACCACTAGAGGGCATTTGGATAGCATTTATATATGTAAAACCTTGTGCTCATACAGCATATTATTTACCATGTATTGATCATTGATATCTAAAATGTTGTTATGTCAGAACAACAAATAAGTGGTCATTTTTCATAGTCATAGATACAAGGGTAAGCACATAAGTCACACGTATTTCTCCATGTTTTGTTGTTTCCAACTTGATAATGCGTAATACAGTGTTTTCTTTGTAATCAATAATTTTCTGACTGTCCCTTTAAGCTGTGTTATTGGCATTCAAACAGTAATATGCCATCATGGATAATTGTAATGGTAATTTTGTTTGCGATTCGGGAAACAGTTTGGACATCACATCACAGAAGCCAATCAATATCATGAAAGAAGATAGGTATGTGATGATGTGGTTTTCACACACTTATAACCCACACTCTGCAAACAATCTGCCTCCATGGACCCGGTCCCATAGAAGTAGATTATATACAGAGTGTGGTCCACAAGTGTATGAAAACCACATCATCACATACCTATCCATTACACATTAAATAAAAAAAACATTAAACATGAAAACAAATACTTACTTCCTCTTCCTTCCCCTCTTCCCACGGGGCTGAGGCTCTGGGAGGGACAACTGCCGACTCCGACGAGTTCTCCTTGGAGATGTTGTGGGAAGAGTGGAAGGAAGAGTACTGGGACGACCAAGGTGAGGAGGAGGAGATGGCTGAGGAGGAGGAGATGGCTCGGCAGGAGGAGATGGCCCGGCAGGAGAAGATGGCCCGGCAGGAGAAGATGGCCCGGCAGGAGAAGATGGCCCAGCAGCAGGAGGCCCAGCAGCAGGAGGCCCAGCAGCAGGAGGCCCAGCAGCAGGAGGCGGACCAGGAGGCAGACCAGCATGCGCTTCCCGGAAAAAATTAAACATCTCTTGGTGTAGATTAAAGGTTCTGTTTTGCCCTTCTTCTATTCTAGTAAGTATGTTTATTATTTGGTTTTGGCCTTCAATTATTTTGTTTTGTCCTTCAAGAATTCGAGTTCGGCCTTCTATATTTTGTATCCGGGAGTTACGCATCTGGTCTATGTAGTCTAGTAGAACCCGCACCTACGCTATTTCCTGTTGTTGTGCTTGGCGGGGTACCCGTGCACGGCGGGGTGCCCGTGCACGGCGGGGTGCGGGTCCTTGAGGGGCCTCTGGTTCCGCTGCCTCCTCCTCTGCTTCCGGGGCCTCTTCATCTGCTTCCGTGCTCTCTTCGTCACGGGGGGCCTCTTCCCTCCGAGGTGGAAATTCCTCCCCACCACTCTCATCCCGGGGAGAAGGAGGAGGCTGTATTTGTTGTGCTGCCTCCTCCCCAGACTCTGTATATTTGAAAAATAAAAAAATGTATATATTAGCATATTTCCAAATCAAGCTTTAAATGACTTAGCTTACGATACAATTACAAATGCAGAATCATTAATCCACTTTGAAATCTAACAATCAATACGATTTCCGTATTTTCTAAACCGTGTTTGTGATATCTCTGGTCAATCTGAATGTTTTAGCGTTTGTTTTCAGTCCGTTTAAATGCACACCTAACCTATAGCCTAGATACTGCTGTAACCGCAAAGTAATTGTGAATGCGTGTAAAGAACGTTATAGCATTAATCTGATCCTTAAAGGGACATGAAACCCAATGTTTTATCTTTCATGATTTAGAAGCATACATTTATAATCAACTTTCTAATGTACTTTTCTTATCTAATTAGCTTCATTCTCTGGATATTCTTTGCTGAAAAGCATATCTAAATATGCTTAGAAGATGCTGATTGTTAGCTGAATATAGCTGCCTCCTGTGATTGGTTCACCGTGTGCATGGCTATTTCTTCATTAAAATATATCTCAAGAATGAATCAAATTAGGTAATATAAGTACATTTGAATGTTTTGTCAAATTGTATTCTCTACCTCAATCATGAAAGTAAAGGTTTGCGTATAGTGTCCCTTGAAATACATTTGTATGTGAATTTATTCTTAAATGAGCTTACCGTCAGATGAGAATGGCAGGTTCCCGGTATCAATTCCTCCGATACCGACTACATCCACCTCGGAGATGCTGGGACGCAACATTTCCGACCATCGGCAGTACTCGATTTCCAGAGCAGGGCCGCCACCGGTTCCTGCGGAATGTCGGGCCTCCAGGCTTAACTTTTTCTTGAGATCCATCTTGCAGTCCCGGTATCAATGTTTTATAGAGTCCATATCTCTATTCCGTCCACCCACTGCATTGACTGCATTCCTTATCTCATGCCAGAGCTTCCTCTTCTCAGTCGGGGTGGTCTTCTGGTGCTGCAGCCTCCTATACCTGGCCATATAGGCCTCTACGAGGGCCTCCTTCTCCTCCATCGAAAACCTCGCCTCCCTAGTCGCCTTGGCCTTCCCCTGTGACGATGCCCTCTGTTTCCCGGACTGTGAAGCCCTACTCTGTCCGCCACTGGGCCCAGCCACTTGTTCATCTTGAACCAAGTGGCTGGGTCCACCCACCGCTTCCACCCCCGCTTCCTGCCCCCCTTCCTGCCCCCCTTCCTGTCCTGTTCCTCTCCCCCTCCCTCTCCTCCCCCCTCTACCTCTCCCCTGCCTGCCCTCCATCTGTTCCCTAAACTAAACCCCAAATAATCAAACAAAAAGTGAGTGTGATGAAATGAAAGGGGGTCAAAATAAAGAACTAAAAAGACAAAATAAGTGCTGAAAGTGTGAGAGGGATCTAAAAAAACAAAGAGGGTAAGGAGTATTTAAATAAACAAAAAGAAGAAGAAGACTAAAAGGAGGATATGTAAACTAAATGTAACTAGGAGATGGGTATGGGATGGGGATGGGGTATGGGATAAGAGTAAATGGGATGAAAGGGAATGGGACTACAGGGAATGGGGTATGGAGTGTAGTAACAGGGGGTATGGGGTATGGAGTGTATGTAGTGTTATTGATAAGTGTATGTATGTATTGAATGTGTTTGCGTGTAAATGTGTTAAGTGTACAGAAAAATCACTCACTCGCTAACTCACACTACTACTAATTCTCACTAACTCACACTACTACTAATTCTCACTAACTCACACTCCCACTAACTCTCAATAACTCCCACTAACTCTCAATAACTCACACTACCACTAACTCACGCTCCCACTAACTGACTCTCTCACACTACCACTAACTCTCACTAACAACTCCCACTACCACTAACTCACTCACGCTCCCACTAACTGACTCTCTCCCACTACCACTAACTCACACTCCCACTAACTCACTCACGATAACACTAACAACTGACTCTCTCACACTAACACTAACTCATTCACAATAATGCACAAACTCTCTAATCTTAAACCTCCAATCTCCAAAGACCCACCAGCAACACAGTCAAAGAAGCCATGCTTGTGTGGTGATTATATACCCTGTGTAAATGTTTAATGATGTACCAATTTCCGTTGTAAATTGTGTTCAGGTGTGCTTTATTAGCAATTAATATTAGTGCAATGTGTATTAGTTGTGTGAATTTGCGCATGCTCATTTGGAGTTAGTATTTGTGGAATGTGTAGAATGCGATGATGTCATAGTGCTCGTTTTCTATAACATTGTCCAATAGTATTATGTTTAAATGTGAATTTGCGATGGTGTGGTATTAGTGAAGTGTTGTATATGTATGTTTGTCCTAATATATAGTGATATTGAATGCGATTATTTTGCTAGTGTATGTATATATTTTTTTTTCCTTGTTGTTATTTTGCGTATTTCCGCATCTTAAAGTATATGCGTATTCCCTGTATTAAATTTTATTAAAAATCCCCCCGCTTGTGAATGTTTAATGCTTATGTGCTTTGTTGAGTGTTTGTTGTTGTGACATTTGCGGCGTGTTATTGTTGTGCATGATGTGTTATGCGTCATATGACCGAGCTGTGCGTATTTCTCGCGAGATCGAGTGTTAGGTGAAAAAAGCGTGTTTGTTTGTTTTTCCATTGATCTCTATGGGAGACTGTCTAACGCGGGCAGGATTCCGCGTGTGAAATACACGCGTTAGGAATATCGTTAGAAGGTTTTGTTAGAACTCTAAATACCGGAGTCAAACAATGCCGTGCGTTAGACGTAAACCACGCGTAGCGTTAGCAACCCATCTACCGCCAAACTCCAAATCTAGCCGATTGGGAGCTGGAAGTCACGTGTCCGGAGCAACACGTGGGTGGTATATACACACGGCTCAGTGAACGCAGAGATGCCCAGAGTAAGAATGCCCGCTCCAAGTTTTTGAGGCATAGCAGAGAAACCCAGAAAGGATTCTGGATTCCGGTGAGTACAGTAACTATCCACAAAGCTGCCACTTGTGGAAATATCAGCACGGTCTGAACTGTGAATTGGTTTATACAAGACTTTTTTACGCACAGTGTTGTACCAAAGTGGGGCAGTCTAATAGAGCGATCAAAAGACTTTAAATACACTTTATGTTTGTTGCAAAACGTAAGGACTCTGAATATTTAAAGGAATATCTTAAAGACTTTTAATTATTACCACCGGCGGTTGTTTCTTATGGTTTATAATGCTGAATTAAAATATCTACATTAAAATAAATTATTTTTATACATATAAGTGTGATAAATTCACTTTTAACAATTGTATATTATTTTATTTATTTATCGTATACTAGCTTTTCTTTCCACGGCATCCTCAATAAAATCTCTCCTGGCCAGCAGGAGGAGGCAAAGAGCACCACAGTCAAGCTGTTAAAGGGACACTGAACCCAATTTTTTTCTATAGTGATTCAGGTAGAGCATGCAATTTTAAGCAACTTTCTAATTTACTCCTATTATCAAATTCTTTTCATTCTCTTGGTATCTTTATTTGAAATGCAACAATGTAAGTTTAGATACCGGCCCATTTTTGGTAAACACACTGTGTTGTTCTTGCTGATTGGTGGGTACATTCACCTACCAATAAACAAGTGCTTTCCATGGTACTGAACCAAAAAAATAGCTTAGATGCCTTCTTTTTCAAATAAAGAAAGCAAGAGAACAAAGGAAAATTGATAATAGGAATAAATTAGAAAGTTGTTTAAAATTGTATGCTCTATCTGAATCACAAAATAAAAAAATTGGGTTCAGTGTCCCTTTATGCATCACTCCCCTTCCTAAAAACCCCAGTCATTCTCTTTGCCTTCGGTGCAAGGAGGAGGTGAAGTTTTGGTGTCTGAAGATTTTATTATTTTGAAAGCCAGTGTAGGTTTGTTCTGATCTTTCCTGTGTTCTGGGTATAGCTGTAGTCCACGTTAATCTCTTCAGTAGAGTAGTGGTGGCTTTAAAGCAGTGAGGAGCTTGTGAGGTCGGCCTTGCTGCGTTTTCCTAACATTGTTGCTGCCCTTATATAGAAAGCCAGAGTAGGTTTACTCTGTTCTCTCTTCTTTCTACAGGTCTCTGTGAGGAGTGGCATCCTCATACTGGGTGGGCTGTCCTCCTGCCAGACGACAAGATGCAGATAAGTGCCTTTTGGTTGTCTTCTGGGAAGAGACTGGCACTGAGGGGGTAGAAATCACTAACTGCAAGGTTTGTGGGGCTAAAACCCTGTAAGAAGGGTTAATTGGGCAGTAGCAGGCACTTTGCATGTGAGAGAGACAAGGGGTTAAACTCTCTGAACAACTTAGTTTGATATGCTAAGGGTTTATTTTGGCTGACATTAGACACTTATTTAGTTCCATTTAGGAACTTGGTTATCACTTTTTATGTGGGGTCGTTTTATTTAATCCGTTTCTGTAGCTGTGTGCTACAGGAAACTGTGTCATATTGGGCTCTTCTCTTCCGCCTGGGAGCGCACCTTTTGTATCTAGTGGCGCAACTCACAAGCTGGTCACATGATCGCTAGCCATTTCCGGATAATTTGTGCAGATGCTAAGAAGCAGTCGCACTTCAAGGCTGAGAGTGTGGTTTAGAAGCCCGGCAAGCGTACTGGTAGTCCATCTCACGGACTGAGGTGTGAAGGTGCTTGTTATGCAGGGTTTTCTATTCAAATTTATTTATATTATTTTGACTTAAGCAAACGGTTTTCCTGGTAGCGGTTTTAGATGCATTGTTATCACCATAATTAAATTTAAAGACACAGTACTTAAAATACTGTTTTTCATAAATGATGGATCAGGATCCTAATATTGTGGATTTATGTAGCCTTTGCTTAGAAAGTCAAGTGTTGCCTCCTATGCAATTTTGTTCTTCTTGCATAGAGTTAACTTTAAAAAATAAAGATAGGTTTTTTGTGCCTGGGCCAAATGTCTCTCAGGATGATGCTATTCAGGCTTTGCCACAGCTTTCTCCTCAACAGACCCAAGCTTCAATGGTGTCACATGCAGTGCCCTGTTGTTTTTCTCAATCTCCTGGAGGAGTTTTTTTGCAAGCTGAGATTGCGCCCAGATATCTTCTGTGGTATCTGAGGCTTTAGCTGCCATTCCCATGCATCAGGGCAAATGCAAGAGGAGAGTTAAAGACTTGGATAGTAAGGTGTCTGCTCCAGTGTTGGCTACACAGATTGCTCTTTCTCATAAATCAGATGAGGAAGATACGTCGGTAGCCTCTGAGGGTGAAATCTCAGATTGAGACAGTGTAATTCCTTCATCTGATGCTGAAGTTGTATCCTTCAGATTTAAGCTTGAACACCTCGGTGTCCTGCTAAGGGAGGTTTTGGCCACTCTGGATGACTCTGATACCTCTGTCGTTGTCAACTCTAAGAAACCTAGTAAACTCAATAAATACTTTGATGTTCCTTCATCTATGGAAGTATTTCCTGTACCAGACCGTGCTACGGAAATTATTACATGGGAATGGGAGAGACCTGGGATTCCTTTTTCCCCGTCTCCTGTCTTTAAACAGATGTGTCCTGTAGCTGACTCTTTTAAGGAGTCGTGGCAAGTGGTGCCCAAAGTGGAAGGGGCTATTTCTACCCTAGCCAAGAGAACTACTATTCCTATTGAGGATAGCTGTTCCTTTAAGGACCCAATGGATAAAAAGCTGAAGGCTTATTTGAAGAAAATGTATGTTCATCAAGGTCTCCAGTAGCAACCGGCAATGTGTATTGCTACTGTGACAAGTGCGGCCTCTTATTGGTTTGCTGCCTTGTCTGAGTCTCTTCAGGTTGAGACTCCCTTGGATGAGATCCAGGACAGGATTAAGGCTCTTAAATTAGCCAATTCCTTTATTACTGACACTTCATTGCAAGTTATTAAGTTGGGAGCCAAAATTTCTGGGTTTGCTATACTGGTGCGCAGAGCTTTGTGCCTAAAATCTTGGTAAGCGGATGTTTCATCTAAATCTAAACTTCAGACAATTCCTTGTTTGGACCAGGTCTGACGAATATTATCTCTGATATCACAGGTGGGAAAGGGTCTTTTCTCCCTCAGGATAAGAGAAATAGATCGAAAGGACGTGAGTCTAATTTTCGTTCCTTTCCTAACTTCAGAGGAAAGTCTTCCCCTTCTTCTTCCAAACAGGAACAGTCCAAGGCGTCCTGGAAGCCCAGTCAGTCTTGGAGTAAAGGGAAGCAATCTAAGAAACCCGCGACTGATTCTAAATCAGCATGAAGGGTTTGCCCCCGATCCGGAACATCTTGGAGTTGAGAGCGATTTTCAATGCTCTGATGGCTTGGCCTTAGTCAGCCCCAGACTGGCTATAGGGCATGCTGAGCAAATGCCTGGTGGGCTGCAGGGTCTGTTAGCTCCGCCCACGGACTGTACCCCTTAGCCCTGCCCACAGACCATATCCCTTAGCTTGCCACTTCCAGTACTGCAGGTGTAAGATTAACGCGCTGGTTTTTTCTTTGTAAGAGGTCAGGTGGGGACCCTGGCAGCCCTCCCTCTATGCCAGCTGATCTGAGGCTGGGGGTGTGCTGAGCAGCCGGATGTGTGTGCAGCTTCACCTGTGACATTCACACATGCAGGCAGCAGAAGCCAGGGGGGCCACAATGTGGCCCATGTGCATGGAGCCATGGCATCGAGATTTTTCTACAATCTTCTGCTCCGCAATAATAGTTGCCAACTGTCAGCTAGCGCGATGTGTGCTGCAACTTCTGAGGAATGCCAATGGATTGATTCTCTTCCTTTCTTTTAGAATCTCGCGATCACTCAGGCAGTGACGTCAGCACGCGAGTGGACAGCCGCGGAACCAATTTGCGTTTACTTTTAGCCTAGGAGCTGCCAAAGGTAAGCTGCGTAAACGTTATATCTGGTGGCTTATTAACAATGCTTCGGCGCATCACTATAAATCTGGAACCTAACGCTGTGCTAACTACCATGGGGAAGTTGAGTTACTTACTATGGCAAGTGATTGAGCAGAAGGGACATCTTAGTCTTACTAGCTTCATCACAGCAGGCATCGGCTGAATGGTGGTTTTGTTTGTGGGCAGTAGATGTGAGAGTGCGCCCAAATGACCATTTAATATAAATCTCTTGCTTCACATTTCTGTCAGAATCCCCTGGCTATGACATTTTGACCCCCAGATACGGACATAAGAGGCTTCCCCAGGCTATTATTGTGGGAGTCAAGAAGGGGGGTACCAGAGCTGTGCTGGAATTTATTAGGGTCCACCCTGAGGTGAGGGCAATGGGGACTGAACCTCACTTTTTTTTATAGAAACTATGAGAGAGGTCTAGACTAGTACAGGTAAGTGACCCTGCTGTTATGAAAGGTATTGTGTAAGAGTGAACTTAATATTTATTATATATATATATATATAGATAAATAGAGAGATGTTTTTTCAGCTTCCTAATTTTTTTGGGTGTTAGAGGTTTTAAGGTAATTTTGCGGTAGCACCTTAAGTATTTTGGCTTTTATACCCCATTTTTGTTAGGCGTTTGGGTTTTTTAAGATGCTGATTTGATATATCCAGAAATTTAATGTAGCTTGCTGACTCGGGGTAGGGGCCCAGCGCCATTTCCTCTTACAGTTACTCACCCCACCATCACCAAGCAGTGAACACATCCTGTTCAGCTGCAAGTCTGGCATAAAATTAACCTACTGCCAAAGGGAAAAAAAAATGTCTCTTTTATTTCTTTCAAACCCATGGCTGCTGAATGTGGTGGTATGAGATATGTTGCAGCACTTGTTGGCAGCATGGGGTTAACTGTAGTCTGCAAGTTTATTGCTTTAATACACACACTGTGTATTTAGAGTGGGTCCTGGGGTCACTTGGGAGGGACTGCTCTGGGTAAGCTGCAGAGCAAAGATTTATAGACCTACAAACAGAACAGCAGACCATTTAAGCAAAATGTGTCTTCAAGTGTCTTCAAGTGTTACTTGCAGGTAATGCTAAGCTTAAAAAAGATGCAACTTCTGTTTTATTTGGGCCTCTTTGCCCTAAAATGCCCGGGCCTATTTTTTATCCCAGTTCGGCCCTGGCCTCAGTTGTCCTTAGCCCGGTTTATTAGGTTCCAGTCGGACAACATTTACATCAACCACCAGGGAGGAACTCTGAGTTCCTTAGCCATGAAAGAGGTTTCTCGGATTATTCAGTGGGTGGAAGCTCACAATTGTTGGCTGTCTGCCATCCACATTCCATGAGTGGACAACTGGGAAGCGGATTTTCTGAGCAGACAGACCTTTCTTCCCGGGGAGAGGGAGCTCCATCCGGAGTTGTTTTCCATCTTAATTCTCAGATGGGGATGTCGGAACTGGATTTGATGGCGTCTCGTCAGAATGCCAAGCTCCCGAGTTACGATTCGAGGTCAAGGAATCCTCAAGACGCTCTGATAGATGCTCTGGTGGTCCCTTGGGACTTCAGGCTGGCATACCTGTTTCCTCCGTTTACTCTTCTTCCACGAATCATTGCTCGTATCAAGTAGGAGAGAGCGTCTGTGATTCTAATAGCCCCTGCATGGCCTCGCAGGATCTGGTATGCAGATCTAGTAGAAATGTCATCTCTGCCTCCATGGAGACTACCTCTGAGGAAGGACCTTCTGCTTCAGGGTCCTTTTCTTCATCCAAATCTTGTTTCTCTGAAGCTGACTTCTTGGAGATTGAACGCTTAATCCTGTCTAAGCGTGGGTTTTCTGAGTTGGTCATTGAGACCATGATTCAGGCCCGCAAGCCTGTTACTAGGAAGATTTACCATAAGATATGGCGTAAATATCTTTATTGGTGTTAGTCCAAGGGCTACTCTTGGAGTAGGGTCAGGATTCCTAGGATTTTGTCTTTTCTACAGGATGGTTTGGAGAAAGGTTTGTCAGTCTGTACCCTGAAGGGTCAGATTTCTGCCCAGAATTAGGCCTGTGTTTAAGTCAGTTGCTCCTCCTTGGAGCCATAACCTTGTTCTTAGAGTTTTGCAGCAGGCTCAGTTTGAGCCGATGCATTCCATAATATTAAGTTTGTTTCTTATTCCTATTTCTTCTGCTCAGAGAGTCTCGGAACAGATTTGCAAGGCGGCAACTTGGTTTTCTTTGCATACTTTTTCTAAATTTTGGGTATTGGTTCCCAACAGTAATTGAGGACGCCGTGGACTCACCATATCTTAGGAAAGAAAAGAAAATGTATGTTTACCTGATACCTGATAAATTTATTTATTTCTGGATATGGTGAGTCCAAGGCCCCACCCTTTGCTTTAAGACAGTTTTTTGGCTAACCTCAGGCAGCTCTACACCTTTTTGATTTACTCCCTTTTTTCCATTTACCTTTGGTCGAATGACTGTGGTTTGAGGGAAGGGGAGATTGACTGTGGTGCTCTTTGCCTCCTCCTGCTGGCCAGGAGAGATATTCCCAACAGTAATTGAGGACACAGTGGACTCACCATATCCGGAAATAAATAAATTTATCAGGTAAACATAAATTTTCTTTTAGCAAACTCTTTCGGCTAGATTTAGAGTTCCGCGTTAGCCGTCAAAAGCAGTGTTAAGGGGTCCTAACGCTGCTTTTGGCCGCCCGCTGGTATTTAGAGTCAGCCAGGAAAGGGTCTAACGCTCACTTCCTTACTGCGACTCCAGGCTACCGCAAATCCCCTTACACCAATTGCGTATCCTATCTTTTCTATGGGATCTGCCTAACGCCGGTATTTTAAGTCTTGGAAGAAGTGAGCGGTAGACCCTCTACCGACAAGACTCCTACCGACAAAAAAAGTCAGTAGTTAAGAGCTTTATGGGCTAACGCCGGAATATAAAGCTCTTAACTACTGTGCTATAAAGTACACTAACACCCATAAACTACCTATGTACCCCTAAACCGAGGCCCCCCCACATTGCCGCCACTATAATAAAAATTTTTAACCCCTAATCTGCCGACCGGACAGCGCCGCCACCTACATTATACCTATGAACCCCTAATCTGCTGCCCCTAACATCGCTGACACCTATATTATATTTATTAACCCCTAATCTGCCCCCCCCCAATGTCGCCGCTATCTAACTACAAGTATTAACCCCTAATCTGCCAACCGGACCTCGCCGCCTCTATAATAAATGTATTAACCCCTAAATCGCTGCACTCCCGCCTCGCAAACACTATAATAAATATTATTAACCCCTAATCTGCCCTCCCTAACATCGCCGCCACCTACCTACAATTATTAACCCCTAATCTCCCGCCCGCAACGTCGCCGCCACTATACTAAAGTTATTAACCCCTAAACCTAAGTCTAACCCTAACACCCCCCTAACATAAATATAATTTAAATTAAACGAAATAATATTCCTATTATTAAATAAATTAATCCTATTTAAAACTAAATACTTACCTATAAAATAAACCCTAATATAGCTACAATATAAATAATAATAATTACATTGTATCTATTTTAGGATTTATATTTATTTTACAGGCAACTTTGTATTTATTTTAACCAGGTACAATAGCTATTAAATAGTAATTAACTATTTAATAGCTACCTAGTTAAACTAATTACAAAATTACATGTAAAATAAATCCTAACCTAAGTTACAATTAAACCTAACACTACACTATCATTAAATTAATTAAATAAATTACCTACAATTAGCTAAAATAAAATACAATTAAATAAACTAATCTATAATACAAAAACAAACAAACACTAAATTACAAAAAATAAAAAAATATTACAATAATTTTAATCTAATTACACCTAATCTAAGCCCCCTAATAAAATAAAAAATCCCCCAAAATAAAAAAATTCCCTACCCTATTCTAAATGACAAAAGTAATCAGCTCTATTACCAGCCCTTAAAAGGGCTTTTTGTGGGGCATTGCCCCAAAGTAATCAGCTCTTTTACCTGTAAAAGAAAATACAATACCCCCCCAACATTACAACCCACCACCCACATACCCCTATTCTAACCCACCCAAACCCCCCTTAAAAAACCTATCACTAACCCCCTGAAGATCTCCCTACCTTGAGTCGTCTTCACTCAGCCGAGCCGAAGTCTTCATCCAATCCGGGCGATGTGGTCCTCCATCCGGTAGAAGTCTTGATCCAAGCGACAAAGAAGAGGTCTTCCATTCGGGCGATGTCTTCTTCCAAGCGGCATCTTCTATCTTCTGTCTTCCGGATCCATCTTCATCCCGCCGACGCGGAACATCCTCCTTCCCCGACGGACTAACGACGAATGAAGGTTCCTTTAAGGGACGTCATCCAAGATGGCGTCCCTCGAATTCCGATTGGCTGATAGGATTCTATCCGCCAATCAGAATTAAGGTAGGAAAAATCTGATTGGCTGATTCAATCAGCCAATCAGATTGAAGTTCAATCCGATTGGCTGATCCAATCAGCCAATCAGATTGAGCTTGCATTCTTTTGGCTGTTCCGATCAGCCAATAGAATGCAAGCTCAATCTGATTGGCTGATTGAATCAGCCAATCAGATTTTTCCTACCTTAATTACGATTGGCTGATAGAATCCTATCAACCAATTGGAATTTGAGGGACGCCATCTTGGATGACGTCCCTTAAAGGAACCTTCATTCGTCGTTAGTCCGTCGGGGAAGGAGGATGTTCCACGTCGGCAGGATCAAGATGGATCCGGAAGACAGAAGATAGAAGATGCCGCTTGGAAGAAGACATCGCCCGGATGGAAGACCTCTTCTTTGCGCTTGGATCAAGACTTCTACCGGATGGTGGACCACATCGCCTGGATTGGATGAAGGCTTCGGCTCGGCTAAGTGAAGACGACTCAAGGTAGGGAGATCTTCAGGGGCTTAGTGATAGTTTTTTTAAGGGGGGTTTGGGTGGGTTAGAATAGGGGTATGTGGGTGGTGGGTTGTAATGTTGGGGGGTATTGTATTTTCTTTTACAGGTAAAAGAGCTGATTACTTTGGGGCAATGCCCCACAAAAAGCCCTTTTAAGGGCTGGTGATAGAGCTGATTACTTTTGTCATTTAGAATAGGGTAGGGATTTTTTTTTATTTTGGAGGGCTTTTTATTTTATTAGGGGGCTTAGATTAGGTGTAATTAGATTAAAATTATTGTAATATTTTTTTATTTTTTGTAATTTAGTGTGTTTTTTTGTATTATAGATTAGTTTATTTAATTGTATTTTAGTTTAGCTAATTGTAGGTAATTTATTTAATTAATTTAATGATAGTGTAGTGTTAGGTTTAATTGTAACTTAGGTTAGGATTTATTTTACATGTAATTTTGTAATTATTTTAACTAGGTAGCTATTAAATAGTTAATAACTATTTAATAGCTATTGTACCTAGTTAAAATAAATACAAAGTTGCCTGTAAAATAAATATAAATCCTAAAATAGATACAATGTAATTATTA